>NW_028261431.1:0-127979 GCF_051295495.1 Thamnophis sirtalis
AACCAGAACGTGTAACTTTTGAACCAAAGCTCAGATCCGAAAAACAAACGTATATTAGTAGTGTCCTGAGTCGGGAATGCTAAAAAACCAACCCATTTTGTGATCTGATGTTTCCCTGGGGAGTTACACCCAAGTATATCTTAGAATTTGCAGAAAAACTCAATTGAACCAGAATGTAGCTCAGATCCGAAAAACAAAAGTATATTAGTAGTGTCCTGAGTCGGTAATGCTAAAAAACCAACCCATTTTGTGATCTGATGTTTCCCTGGGGAGTTACACCCAAGTATATCTTGTTTTGAACCAAAGCTCAGATCCGAAAAACAAACGTATATTAGTAGTGTCCTGAGTCGGGAATGCTAAAAAACCAACCCATTTTGTGATCTGATGTTTCCCTGGGGAGTTACACCCAAGTATATCTTAGAATTTGCAGAAAAACTCAATTGAACCAGAATGTGTTACTTTTGAACCAAAGCTCAGATCCGAAAAACAAACGTATATTAGTAGTGTCCTGAGTCGGGAATGCTAAAAAACCAACCCATTTTGTGATCTGATGTTTCCCTGGGGAGTTACACCCAAGTATATCTTAGAATTTGCAGAAAAACTCAATTGAACCAGAATGTGTTACTTTTGAACCAAAGCTCAGATTCGAAAAACAACGTATATTAGTAGTGTCCTGAGTCGGGAATGCTAAAAAACCAACCCATTTTGTGATCTGATGTTTCCCTGGGGAGTTACACCCAAGTATATCTTAGAATTTGCAGAAAATCTCAATTGAACCAGAACGTGTTAGTTTTGAACCAAAGCTCAGATCCGAAAAACAAACGTATATTAGTAGTGTCCTGAGTCTGGAATGCTAAAAAACCAACCCATTTTGTGATCTGATGTTTCCCTGGGGAGTTACACCAAAGTATATCTTGTTTTGAACCAAAGCTCAGATCCGAAAAACAAACGTATATTAGTAGTGTCCTGAGTCGGGAATGCTAAAAAACCAACCCATTTTGTGATCTGATGTTTCCCTGGGGAGTTACACCCAAGTATATCTTAGAATTTGCAGAAAAACTCAATTGAACCAGAATGTGTTACTTTTGAACCAAAGCTCAGATTCGAAAAACAAACGTATATTAGTAGTGTCCTGAGTCGGGAATGCTAAAAAACCAACCCATTTTGTGATCTGATGTTTCCCTGGGGAGTTACACCCAAGTATATCTTAGAATTTGCAGAAAATCTCAATTGAACCAGAACGTGTTAGTTTTGAACCAAAGCTCAGATCCGAAAAACAAAAGTATATTAGTAGTGTCCTGAGTCGGTAATGCTAAAAAACCAACCCATTTTGTGATCTGATGTTTCCCTGGGGAGTTACACCCAAGTATATCTTGTTTTGAACCAAAGCTCAGATCCGAAAAACAAACGTATATTAGTAGTGTCCTGAGTCGGGAATGCTAAAAAACCAACCCATTTTGTGATCTGATGTTTCCCTGGGGAGTTACACCCAAGTATATCTTAGAATTTGCAGAAAAACTCAATTGAACCAGAATGTGTTACTTTTGAACCAAAGCTCAGATCCGAAAAACAAACGTATATTAGTAGTGTCCTGAGTCGGGAATGCTAAAAAACAAACCCATTTTGTGATCTGATGTTTCCCTGGGGAGTTACACCCAAGTATATCTTAGAATTTGCAGAAAAACTCAATTGAACCAGAACGTGTTACTTTTGAACCAAAGCTCAGATTCGAAAAACAAACGTATATTAGTAGTGTCCTGAGTTGGGAATGCTAAAAAACCAACCCATTTTGTGATCTGATGTTTCCCTGGGGAGTTACACCCAAGTATATCTTAGAATTTGCAGAAAAACTCAACTGAACCAGAACGTGTAATTTTTGAACCAAAGCTCAGATCCGAAAAACAAACGTATATTAGTAGTGTCCTGAGTCGGGAATGCTAAAAAACCAACCCATTTTGTGATCTGATGATTCCCTGGGGAGTTACACCCAAGTATATCTTAGAATTTGCAGAAAATCTCAATTGAACCAGAACGTGTTAGTTTTGAACCAAAGCTCAGATCCGAAAAACAAACGTATATTAGTAGAGTCCTGAGTCGGGAATGCTAAAAAACCAACCCATTTTGTGATCTGATGTTTCCCTGGGGAGTTACACCCAAGTATATCTTAGAATTTGCAGTAAAACTCAATTGAACCAAAATGTGTAACTTTTGAACCAAAGCTCAGATCCGAAAAACAAACGTATATTAGTAGTGTCCTGAGTCGGGAATGCTAAAAAACCAACCCATTTTGTGATCTGATGTTTCCCTGGGGAGTTACACCCAAGTATATCTTAGAATTTGCAGAAAAACTCAATTGAACCAGAATGTGTTAGTTTTGAACCAAAGCTCAGATCCGAAAAACAAAAGTATATTAGTAGTGTCCTGAGTCGGTAATGCTAAAAAACCAACCCATTTTGTGATCTGATGTTTCCCTGGGGAGTTACACCCAAGTATATCTTGTTTTGAACCAAAGCTCAGATCCGAAAAACAAACGTATATTAGTAGTGTCCTGAGTCGGGAATGCTAAAAAACCAACCCATTTTGTGATCTGATGTTTCCCTGGGGAGTTACACCCAAGTATATCTTAGAATTTGCAGAAAAAACTCAATTGAACCAGAATGTGTTACTTTTGAACCAAAGCTCAGATCCGAAAAACAAACGTATATTAGTAGTGTCCTGAGTCGGGAATGCTAAAAAACCAACCCATTTTGTGATCTGATGTTTCCCTGGGGAGTTACACCCAAGTATATCTTAGAATTTGCAGAAAAACTCAATTGAACCAGAATGTGTTACTTTTGAACCAAAGCTCAGATTCGAAAAACAAACGTATATTAGTAGTGTCCTGAGTCGGGAATGCTAAAAAACCAACCCATTTTGTGATCTGATGTTTCCCTGGGGAGTTACACCCAAGTATATCTTAGAATTTGCAGAAAATCTCAATTGAACCAGAACGTGTTAGTTTTGAACCAAAGCTCAGATCCGAAAAACAAACGTATATTAGTAGTGTCCTGAGTCTGGAATGCTAAAAAACCAACCCATTTTGTGATCTGATGTTTCCCTGGGGAGTTACACCAAAGTATATCTTGTTTTGAACCAAAGCTCAGATCCGAAAAACAAACGTATATTAGTAGTGTCCTGAGTCGGGAATGCTAAAAAACCAACCCATTTTGTGATCTGATGTTTCCCTGGGGAGTTACACCCAAGTATATCTTAGAATTTGCAGAAAAACTCAATTGAACCAGAATGTGTTACTTTTGAACCAAAGCTCAGATTCGAAAAACAAACGTATATTAGTAGTGTCCTGAGTCGGGAATGCTAAAAAACCAACCCATTTTGTGATCTGATGTTTCCCTGGGGAGTTACACCCAAGTATATCTTAGAATTTGCAGAAAATCTCAATTGAACCAGAACGTGTTAGTTTTGAACCAAAGCTCAGATCCGAAAAACAAAAGTATATTAGTAGTGTCCTGAGTCGGTAATGCTAAAAAACCAACCCATTTTGTGATCTGATGTTTCCCTGGGGAGTTACACCCAAGTATATCTTGTTTTGAACCAAAGCTCAGATCCGAAAAACAAACGTATATTAGTAGTGTCCTGAGTCGGGAATGCTAAAAAACCAACCCATTTTGTGATCTGATGTTTCCCTGGGGAGTTACACCCAAGTATATCTTAGAATTTGCAGAAAAAACTCAATTGAACCAGAATGTGTTACTTTTGAACCAAAGCTCAGATCCGAAAAACAAACGTATATTAGTAGTGTCCTGAGTCGGGAATGCTAAAAAACAAACCCATTTTGTGATCTGATGTTTCCCTGGGGAGTTACACCCAAGTATATCTTAGAATTTGCAGAAAAACTCAATTGAACCAGAACGTGTTACTTTTGAACCAAAGCTCAGATTCGAAAAACAAACGTATATTAGTAGTGTCCTGAGTTGGGAATGCTAAAAAACCAACCCATTTTGTGATCTGATGTTTCCCTGGGGAGTTACACCCAAGTATATCTTAGAATTTGCAGAAAAACTCAACTGAACCAGAACGTGTAACTTTTGAACCAAAGCTCAGATCCGAAAAACAAACGTATATTAGTAGTGTCCTGAGTCGGGAATGCTAAAAAACCAACCCATTTTGTGATCTGATGTTTCCCTGGGGAGTTACACCCAAGTATATCTTAGAATTTGCAGAAAAACTCAATTGAACCAGAATGTGTTAGTTTTGAACCAAAGCTCAGATCCGAAAAACAAAAGTATATTAGTAGTGTCCTGAGTCGGTAATGCTAAAAAACCAACCCATTTTGTGATCTGATGTTTCCCTGGGGAGTTACACCCAAGTATATCTTGTTTTGAACCAAAGCTCAGATCCGAAAAACAAACGTATATTAGTAGTGTCCTGAGTCGGGAATGCTAAAAAACCAACCCATTTTGTGATCTGATGTTTCCCTGGGGAGTTACACCCAAGTATATCTTAGAATTTGCAGAAAAACTCAATTGAACCAGAATGTGTTACTTTTGAACCAAAGCTCAGATCCGAAAAACAAACGTATATTAGTAGTGTCCTGAGTCGGGAATGCTAAAAAACCAACCCATTTTGTGATCTGATGTTTCCCTGGGGAGTTACACCCAAGTATATCTTAGAATTTGCAGAAAAACTCAATTGAACCAGAATGTGTTACTTTTGAACCAAAGCTCAGATTCGAAAAACAAACGTATATTAGTAGTGTCCTGAGTCGGGAATGCTAAAAAACCAACCCATTTTGTGATCTGATGTTTCCCTGGGGAGTTACACCCAAGTATATCTTAGAATTTGCAGAAAATCTCAATTGAACCAGAACGTGTTAGTTTTGAACCAAAGCTCAGATCCGAAAAACAAACGTATATTAGTAGTGTCCTGAGTCTGGAATGCTAAAAAACCAACCCATTTTGTGATCTGATGTTTCCCTGGGGAGTTACACCAAAGTATATCTTGTTTTGAACCAAAGCTCAGATCCGAAAAACAAACGTATATTAGTAGTGTCCTGAGTCGGGAATGCTAAAAAACCAACCCATTTTGTGATCTGATGTTTCCCTGGGGAGTTACACCCAAGTATATCTTAGAATTTGCAGAAAAACTCAATTGAACCAGAATGTGTTACTTTTGAACCAAAGCTCAGATTCGAAAAACAAACGTATATTAGTAGTGTCCTGAGTCGGGAATGCTAAAAAACCAACCCATTTTGTGATCTGATGTTTCCCTGGGGAGTTACACCCAAGTATATCTTAGAATTTGCAGAAAATCTCAATTGAACCAGAACGTGTTAGTTTTGAACCAAAGCTCAGATCCGAAAAACAAAAGTATATTAGTAGTGTCCTGAGTCGGTAATGCTAAAAAACCAACCCATTTTGTGATCTGATGTTTCCCTGGGGAGTTACACCCAAGTATATCTTGTTTTGAACCAAAGCTCAGATCCGAAAAACAAACGTATATTAGTAGTGTCCTGAGTCGGGAATGCTAAAAAACCAACCCATTTTGTGATCTGATGTTTCCCTGGGGAGTTACACCCAAGTATATCTTAGAATTTGCAGAAAAACTCAATTGAACCAGAATGTGTTACTTTTGAACCAAAGCTCAGATCCGAAAAACAAACGTATATTAGTAGTGTCCTGAGTCGGGAATGCTAAAAAACAAACCCATTTTGTGATCTGATGTTTCCCTGGGGAGTTACACCCAAGTATATCTTAGAATTTGCAGAAAAACTCAATTGAACCAGAACGTGTTACTTTTGAACCAAAGCTCAGATTCGAAAAACAAACGTATATTAGTAGTGTCCTGAGTTGGGAATGCTAAAAAACCAACCCATTTTGTGATCTGATGTTTCCCTGGGGAGTTACACCCAAGTATATCTTAGAATTTGCAGAAAAACTCAACTGAACCAGAACGTGTAATTTTTGAACCAAAGCTCAGATCCGAAAAACAAACGTATATTAGTAGTGTCCTGAGTCGGGAATGCTAAAAAACCAACCCATTTTGTGATCTGATGATTCCCTGGGGAGTTACACCCAAGTATATCTTAGAATTTGCAGAAAATCTCAATTGAACCAGAACGTGTTAGTTTTGAACCAAAGCTCAGATTCGAAAAACAAACGTATATTAGTAGTGTCCTGAGTCGGGAATGCTAAAAAACCACTCCATTTTGTGATCTGATGTTTCCCTGGGGAGTTACACCCAAGTATATCTTAGAATTTGCAGAAAATCTCAATTGAACCAGAACGTGTAACTTTTGAACCAAAGCTCAGATTCGAAAAACAAACATATATTAGTAGTGTCCTGAGTGGGGAATGCTAAAAAACCAACCCATTTTGTGGTCTGATGTTTCTCTGGGGAGTTACACCCAAGTATATCTTAGAATTTGCAGAAAATCTCAATTGAACCAGAACGTGTAACTTTTGAACCAAAGCTCAGATTCGAAAAACAAACGTATATTAGTAGTGTCCTGAGTCGGGAATGCTAAAAAACCAACCCATTTTGTGATCTGATGTTTCCCTGGGGAGTTACACCCAAGTATATCTTAGAATTTGCAGAAAATCTCAATTGAACCAGAACGTGTAACTTTTGAACCAAAGCTCAGATTCGAAAAAGAAGCGTATATTAGTAGTGTCCTGAGTCGGGAATGCTAAAAAACCAACCCATTTTGTTATCTCATGTTTCCCTGGGGAGTTACACCCAAGTATATCTTAGAATTTGCAGAAAAACTCAATTGAACCAGAATGTGTAACTTTTGAACCAAAGCTCAGATTCGAAAAAGAAACATATATTAGTAGTGTCCTGAGTCGGGAATGCTAAAAAACCAACCCATTTTGTGATCTGATGTTTCCCTGGGGAGTTACACCCAAGTATATCTTAGAATTTGCAGAAAATCTCAATTGAACCAGAACGTGTAACTTTTGAACCAAAGCTCAGATTCGAAAAACAAACGTATATTAGTAGTGTCCTGAGTCGGGAATGCTAAAAAACCAACCCATTTTGTGATCTGATGTTTCCCTGGTGAGTTACACCCAAGTATATCTTAGAATTTGCAGAAAATCTCAATTGAACCAGAACGTGTAACTTTTGAACCAAAGCTCAGATTCGAAAAACAAACATATATTAGTAGTGTCCTGAGTGGGGAATGCTAAAAAACCAACCCATTTTGTGATCTGATGTTTCCCTGGGGAGTTACACCCAAGTATATCTTAGAATTTGCAGAAAAACTCAATTGAACCAGAACGTGTAACTTTTCAACCAAAGCTCAGATCCGAAAAACAAACGTATATTAGTAGTGTCCTGAGTCGGGAATGCTAAAAAACCAACCCATTTTGTGATCTGATGTTTCCCTGGGGAGTTACACCCAAGTATATCTTGTTTTGAACCAAAGCTCAGATCCGAAAAACAAACGTATATTAGTAGTGTCCTGAGTCGGGAATGCTAAAAAACAAACCCATTTTGTGATCTGATGTTTCCCTGGGGAGTTACACCCAAGTATATCTTAGAATTTGCAGAAAATCTCAATTGAACCAGAACGTGTTACTTTTGAACCAAAGCTCAGATTCGAAAAACAAACGTATATTAGTAGTGTCCTGAGTTGGGAATGCTAAAAAACCAACCCATTTTGTGATCTGATGTTTCCCTGGGGAGTTACACCCAAGTATATCTTAGAATTTGCAGAAAAACTCAACTGAACCAGAACGTGTAACTTTTGAACCAAAGCTCAGATCCGAAAAACAAACGTATATTAGTAGTGTCCTGAGTCGGGAATGCTAAAAAACCAACCCATTTTGTGATCTGATGTTTCCCTGGGGAGTTACACCCAAGTATATCTTAGAATTTGCAGAAAATCTCAATTGAACCAGAACGTGTTAGTTTTGAACCAAAGCTCAGATTCGAAAAACAAACGTATATTAGTAGTGTCCTGAGTCGGGAATGCTAAAAAACCACTCCATTTTGTGATCTGATGTTTCCCTGGGGAGTTACACCCAAGTATATCTTAGAATTTGCAGAAAATCTCAATTGAACCAGAACGTGTTAGTTTTGAACCAAAGCTCAGATTCGAAAAACAAATGTATATTAGTAGTGTCCTGAGTCGGGAATGCTAAAAAACCAACCCATTTTGTGATCTGATGTTTCCCTGGGGAGTTACACCCAAGTATATCTTGTTTTGAACCAAAGCTCAGATCCGAAAAACAAACGTATATTAGTAGTGTCCTGAGTCGGGAATGCTAAAAAACCACTCCATTTTGTGATCTGATGTTTCCCTGGGGAGTTACACCCAAGTATATCTTAGAATTTGCAGAAAATCTCAATTGAACCAGAACGTGTAACTTTTGAACCAAAGCTCAGATTCGAAAAACAAACATATATTAGTAGTGTCCTGAGTGGGGAATGCTAAAAAACCAACCCATTTTGTGGTCTGATGTTTCCCTGGGGAGTTACACCCAAGTATATCTTAGAATTTGCAGAAAATCTCAATTGAACCAGAACGTGTAACTTTTGAACCAAAGCTCAGATTCGAAAAACAAACGTATATTAGTAGTGTCCTGAGTCGGGAATGCTAAAAAACCAACCCATTTTGTGATCTGATGTTTCCCTGGGGAGTTACACCCAAGTATATCTTAGAATTTGCAGAAAATCTCAATTGAACCAGAACGTGTAACTTTTGAACCAAAGCTCAGATTCGAAAAAGAAGCGTATATTAGTAGTGTCCTGAGTCGGGAATGCTAAAAAACCAACCCATTTTGTTATCTCATGTTTCCCTGGGGAGTTACACCCAAGTATATCTTAGAATTTGCAGAAAAACTCAATTGAACCAGAATGTGTAACTTTTGAACCAAAGCTCAGATTCGAAAAAGAAACATATATTAGTAGTGTCCTGAGTCGGGAATGCTAAAAAACCAACCCATTTTGTGATCTGATGTTTCCCTGGGGAGTTACACCCAAGTATATCTTAGAATTTGCAGAAAATCTCAATTGAACCAGAACGTGTAACTTTTGAACCAAAGCTCAGATTCGAAAAACAAACGTATATTAGTAGTGTCCTGAGTCGGGAATGCTAAAAAACCAACCCATTTTGTGATCTGATGTTTCCCTGGGGAGTTACACCCAAGTATATCTTAGAATTTGCAGAAAAACTCAATTGAACCAGAACGTGTAACTTTTCAACCAAAGCTCAGATCCGAAAAACAAACGTATATTAGTAGTGTCCTGAGTCGGGAATGCTAAAAAACCAACCCATTTTGTGATCTGATGTTTCCCTGGGGAGTTACACCCAAGTATATCTTAGAATTTGCAGAAAATCTCAATTGAACCAGAACGTGTAACTTTTGGACCAAAGCTCAGATCCGAAAAACAAACTTTTATTAGTAGTGTCCTGAGTCGGGAATGCTAAAAAACCAACCCATTTTGTGATCTGATGTTTCCCTGGGGAGTTACACCCAAGTATATCTTAGAATTTGCAGACAATCTCAATTGAACCAGAACGTGTAACTTTTGAACCAAAGCTCAGATTCGAAAAACATACGTATATTAGTAGTGTCCTGATTCGGGAATGCTAAAAAACCAACCCATTTTGTGATCTGATGTTTCCCTGGGGAGTTACACCCAAGTATATCTTAGAATTTGCAGAAAAACTCAATTGAACCAGAACGTGTAACTTTTGAACCAAAGCTCAGATTCGAAAAACAAACGTATAATAGTAGTGTCCTGAGTCGGGAATGCTAAAAAAACCAACCCATTTTGTGATCTGATGTTTCCCTGGGGAGTTACACCCAAGTATATCTTAGAATTTGCAGAAAATCTCAATTGAACCAGAACGTGTAACTTTTGAACCAAAGCTCAGATTCGAAAAACAAGCGTATATTAGTAGTGTCCTGAGTTGGGAATGCTAAAAAAACAACCCATTTTGTGATCTGATGTTTCCCTGGGGAGTTACACCTAAGTATATCTTAGAATTTGCAGAAAAACTCAATTGAACCAGTACGTGTAACTTTTGAACCAAAGCTCAGATCCGAAAAACAAACGTATATTAGTAGTGTCCTGAGTCGGGAATGCTAAAAAACCAACCCATTTTGTGATCTGATGTTTCCCTGGTGAGTTACACCCAAGTATATCTTAGAATTTGCAGAAAATCTCAATTGAACCAGAACGTGTAACTTTTGAACCAAAGCTCAGATTCGAAAAACAAACATATATTAGTAGTGTCCTGAGTGGGGAATGCTAAAAAACCAACCCATTTTGTGATCTGATGTTTCCCTGGGGAGTTACACCCAAGTATATCTTAGAATTTGCAGAAAAACTCAATTGAACCAGAACGTGTAACTTTTCAACCAAAGCTCAGATCCGAAAAACAAACGTATATTAGTAGTGTCCTGAGTCGGGAATGCTAAAAAACCAACCCATTTTGTGATCTGATGTTTCCCTGGGGAGTTACACCCAAGTATATCTTAGAATTTGCAGAAAAACTCAATTGAACCAGAACGTGTAACTTTTGGACCAAAGCTCAGATCTGAAAAACAAACTTTTATTAGTAGTGTCCTGAGTCGGGAATGCTAAAAAACCAACCCATTTTGTGATCTGATGTTTCCCTGGGGAGTTACACCCAAGTATATCTTAGAATTTGCAGACAATCTCAATTGAACCAGAACGTGTAACTTTTGAACCAAAGCTCAGATTCGAAAAACATACGTATATTAGTAGTGTCCTGATTCGGGAATGCTAAAAAACCAACCCATTTTGTGATCTGATGTTTCCCTGGGGAGTTACACCCAAGTATATCTTAGAATTTGCAGAAAAACTCAATTGAACCAGAACGTGTAACTTTTGAACCAAAGCTCAGATTCGAAAAACAAACGTATATTAGTAGTGTCCTGAGTCGGGAATGCTAAAAAAACCAACCCATTTTGTGATCTGATATTTCCCTGGGGAGTTACACCCAAGTATATCTTAGAATTTGCAGAAAATCTCAATTGAACCAGAACGTGTAACTTTTGAACCAAAGCTCAGATTCGAAAAACAAGCGTATATTAGTAGTGTCCTGAGTTGGGAATGCTAAAAAAACAACCCATTTTGTGATCTGATGTTTCCCTGGGGAGTTACACCTAAGTATATCTTAGAATTTGCAGAAAAACTCAATTGAACCAGTACGTGTAACTTTTGAACCAAAGCTCAGATCCGAAAAACAAACGTATATTAGTAGTGTCCTGAGTCGGGAATGCTAAAAAACCAACCCATTTTGTGATCTAATGTTTCCCTGGGGAGTTACACCCAAGTATATCTTAGAATTTGCAGAAAATCTCAATTGAACCAGAACGTGTAACTTTTGGACCAAAGCTCAGATTCGAAAAACAAACGTATATTAGTAGTGTCCTGAGTCGGGAATGCTAAAAAACCAACACATTTTGTGATCTGATGTTTCCCTGGGGAGTTACACCCAAGTATATCTTAGAATTTGCAGAAAATCTCAATTGAACCAGAACGTGTAACTTTTGAACCAAAGCTGAGATTCGAAAAACAAACGTATATTAGTAGTGTCCTGAGTCGGGAATGCTAAAAAACCAACCCATTTTGTGATCTGATGTTTCCCTGGTGAGTTACACCCAAGTATATCTTAGAATTTGCAGAAAATCTCAATTGAACCAGAACGTGTAACTTTTGGACCAAAGCTCAGATCCAAAAAACAAACGTATATTAGTAGTGTCCTGAGTCGGGAATGCTAAAAAACCAACCCATTTTGTGATCTGATGTTTCCCTGGGGAGTTACACCCAAGTATATCTTAGAATTTGCAGAAAATCTCAATTGAACCAGAACGTGTAACTTTTGAACCAAAGCTCAGATTCGAAAAACAAGCGTATATTAGTAGTGTCCTGAGTCGGGATTGCTAAAAAAACAACCCATTTTGTGATCTGATGTTTCCCTGGGGAGTTACACCCAAGTATATCTTAGAATTTGCAGAAAAACTCAATTGAACCAGTACGTGTAACTTTTGAACCAAAGCTCAGATCCGAAAAACAAACGTATATTAGTAGTGTCCTGATTCGGGAATGCTAAAAAACCAACCCATTTTGTGATCTAATGTTTCCCTGGGGAGTTACACCCAAGTATATCTTAGAATTTGCAGAAAACCTCAATTGAACCAAAACGTGTAACTTTTGAACCAAAGCTCAGATTCGAAAAACAAACATATATTAGTAGTGTCCTGAGTCGGGAATGCTAAAAAACCAACCCATTTTGTGATCTGATGTTTCCCTGGGGAGTTACACCCAAGAATATCTTAGAATTTGCAGAAAAACTCAATTGAACCAGAACGTGTAACTTTTGAACCAAAGCTCAGATTCGAAAAACAAATGTATATTAGTAGTGTCCTGAGTGGGGAATGCTAAAAAACCAACCCATTTTGTGATCTGATGTTTCCCTGGGGAGTTACACCCAAGTATATCTTAGAATTTGCAGAAAATCTCAATTGAACCAGAACGTGTAACTTTTGAACCAAAGCTGAGATTCGAAAAACAAACGTATATTAGTAGTGTCCTGAGTCGGGAATGCTAAAAAACCAACCCATTTTGTGATCTGATGTTTCCCTGGGGAGTTACACCCAAGTATATCTTAGAATTTGCAGAAAATCTCAATTGAACCAGAACGTGTAACTTTTGGACCAAAGCTCAGATTCGAAAAACAAACGTATATTAGTAGTGTCCTGAGTCGGGAATGCTAAAAAACCAACACATTTTGTGATCTGATGTTTCCCTGGGGAGTTACACCCAAGTATATCTTAGAATTTGCAGAAAATCTCAATTGAACCAGAACGTGTAACTTTTGAACCAAAGCTCAGATTCGAAAAACAAACGTATATTAGTAGTGTCCTTAGTCGCGAATGCTAAAAAACCAACACATTTTGTGATCTGATGTTTCCCTGGGGAGTTACACCCAAGTATATCTTAGAATTTGCAGAAAATCTCAATTGAACCAGAACGTGTAACTTTTGAACCAAAGCTCAGATCCGAAAAACAAACGTATATTAGTAGTGTCCTGAGTCGGGAATGCTAAAAAACCAACACATTTTGTGATCTGATGTTTCCCTGGGGAGTTACACCCAAGTATATCTTAGAATTTGCAGAAAATCTCAATTGAACCAGAACGTGTAACTTTTGAACCAAAGCTGAGATTCGAAAAACAAACGTATATTAGTAGTGTCCTGAGTCGGGAATGCTAAAAAACCAACCCATTTTGTGATCTAATGTTTCCCTGGGGAGTTACACCCAAGTATATCTTAGAATTTGCAGAAAACCTCAATTGAACCAAAACATGTAACTTTTGAACCAAAGCTCAGATTCGAAAAACAAACATATATTAGTAGTGTCCTGAGTCGGGAATGCTAAAAAACCAACCCATTTTGTGATCTGATGTTTCCCTGGGGAGTTACACCCAAGAATATCTTAGAATTTGCAGAAAAACTCAATTGAACCAGAACGTGTAACTTTTGAACCAAGGCTCAGATTCGAAAAACAAATGTATATTAGTAGTGTCCTGAGTGGGGAATGCTAAAAAACCAACCCATTTTGTGATCTGATGTTTCCCTGGGGAGTTACACCCAAGTATATCTTAGAATTTGCAGAAAATCTCAATTGAACCAGAACGTGTAACTTTTGGACCAAAGCTCAGATTCGAAAAACAAACATATATTAGTAGTGTCCTGAGTCGGGAATGCTAAAAAACCAACACATTTTGTGATCTGATGTTTCCCTGGGGAGTTACACCCAAGTATATCTTAGAATTTGCAGAAAATCTCAATTGAACCAGAACATGTAACTTTTGAACCAAAGCTGAGATTCGAAAAACAAACGTATATTAGTAGTGTCCTGAGTCGGGAATGCTAAAAAACCAACCCATTTTGTGATCTGATGTTTCCCTGGGGAGTTACACCCAAGTATATCTTAGAATTTACAGAAAATCTCAATTGAACCAGAACGTGTAACTTTTGGACCAAAGCTCAGATCCGAAAAACAAACTTTTATTAGTAGTGTCCTGAGTCGGGAATGCTAAAAAACCAACCCATTTTGTGATCTGATTTTTCCCTGGGGAGTTACACCCAAGTATATCTTAGAATTTGCAGAAAATCTCAATTGAACCAGAACGTTTAACTTTTGAACCAAAGCTCAGATTCGAAAAACATACGTATATTAGTAGTGTCCTGATTCGGGAATGCTAAAAAACCAACCCATTTTGTGATCTGATGTTTCCCTGGGGAGTTACACCCAAGTATATCTTAGAATTTGCAGAAAAACTCAATTGAACCAGAACGTGTGACTTTTGAACCAAAGCTCAGATTCGAAAAACAAACGTATATTAGTAGTGTCCTGAGTCGGGAATGCTAAAAAAACCAACCCATTTTGTGATCTGATGTTTCCCTGGGGAGTTACACCCAAGTATATCTTAGAATTTGCAGAAAATCTCAATTGAACCAGAACGTGTAACTTTTGAACCAAAGCTCAGATTCGAAAAACAAGCGTATATTAGTAGTGTCCTGAGTTGGGAATGCTAAAAAACCAACCCATTTTGTGATCTGATGTTTCCCTGGGGAGTTACACCCAAGTATATCTTAGAATTTGCAGAAAAACTCAATTGAACCAGTACGTGTAACTTTTGAACCAAAGCTCAGATCCGAAAAACAAACGTATATTAGTAGTGTCCTGAGTCGGGAATGCTAAAAAACCAACCCATTTTGTGATCTAATGTTTCCCTGGGGAGTTACACCCAAGTATATCTTAGAATTTGCAGAAAATCTCAATTGAACCAGAACGTGTAACTTTTGGACCAAAGCTCAGATTCGAAAAACAAACGTATATTAGTAGTGTCCTGAGTCGGGAATGCTAAAAAACCAACACATTTTGTGATCTGATGTTTCCCTGGGGAGTTACACCCAAGTATATCTTAGAATTTGCAGAAAATCTCAATTGAACCAGAACGTGTAACTTTTGAACCAAAGCTGAGATTCGAAAAACAAACGTATATTAGTAGTGTCCTGAGTCGGGAATGCTAAAAAACCAACCCATTTTGTGATCTGATGTTTCCCTGGTGAGTTACACCCAAGTATATCTTAGAATTTGCAGAAAATCTCAATTGAACCAGAACGTGTAACTTTTGGACCAAAGCTCAGATCCAAAAAACAAACGTATATTAGTAGTGTCCTGAGTCGGGAATGCTAAAAAACCAACCCATTTTGTGATCTGATGTTTCCCTGGGGAGTTACACCCAAGTATATCTTAGAATTTGCAGAAAAACTCAATTGAACCAGAACGTGTAACTTTTGAACCAAAGCTCAGATTCGAAAAACAAACATATATTAGTACTGTCCTGAGTCGGGAATGCTAAAAAACCAACCCATTTTGTGATCTGATGTTTCCCTGGGGAGTTACACCCAAGTATATCTTAGAATTTGCAGAAAATCTCAATTGAACCAGAACGTGTAACTTTTGAACCAAAGCTCAGATTCGAAAAACAAGCGTATATTAGTAGTGTCCTGAGTCGGGAATGCTAAAAAACCAACCCATTTTGTGATCTAATGTTTCCCTGGGGAGTTACACCCAAGTATATCTTAGAATTTGCAGAAAACCTCAATTGAACCAAAACATGTAACTTTTGAACCAAAGCTCAGATTCGAAAAACAAACATATATTAGTAGTGTCCTGAGTCGGGAATGCTAAAAAACCAACCCATTTTGTGATCTGATGTTTCCCTGGGGAGTTACACCCAAGAATATCTTAGAATTTGCAGAAAAACTCAATTGAACCAGAACGTGTAACTTTTGAACCAAGGCTCAGATTCGAAAAACAAATGTATATTAGTAGTGTCCTGAGTGGGGAATGCTAAAAAACCAACCCATTTTGTGATCTGATGTTTCCCTGGGGAGTTACACCCAAGTATATCTTAGAATTTGCAGAAAATCTCAATTGAACCAGAACGTGTAACTTTTGAACCAAAGCTCAGATTCGAAAAACAAACGTATATTAGTAGTGTCCTTAGTCGCGAATGCTAAAAAACCAACACATTTTGTGATCTGATGTTTCCCTGGGGAGTTACACCCAAGTATATCTTAGAATTTGCAGAAAATCTCAATTGAACCAGAACGTGTAACTTTTGAACCAAAGCTCAGATCCGAAAAACAAACGTATATTAGTAGTGTCCTGAGTCGGGAATGCTAAAAAACCAACACATTTTGTGATCTGATGTTTCCCTGGGGAGTTACACCCAAGTATATCTTAGAATTTGCAGAAAATCTCAATTGAACCAGAACGTGTAACTTTTGAACCAAAGCTGAGATTCGAAAAACAAACGTATATTAGTAGTGTCCTGAGTCGGGAATGCTAAAAAACCAACCCATTTTGTGATCTAATGTTTCCCTGGGGAGTTACACCCAAGTATATCTTAGAATTTGCAGAAAACCTCAATTGAACCAAAACATGTAACTTTTGAACCAAAGCTCAGATTCGAAAAACAAACATATATTAGTAGTGTCCTGAGTCGGGAATGCTAAAAAACCAACCCATTTTGTGATCTGATGTTTCCCTGGGGAGTTACACCCAAGAATATCTTCGAATTTGCAGAAAAACTCAATTGAACCAGAACGTGTAACTTTTGAACCAAGGCTCAGATTCGAAAAACAAATGTATATTAGTAGTGTCCTGAGTGGGGAATGCTAAAAAACCAACCCATTTTGTGATCTGATGTTTCCCTGGGGAGTTACACCCAAGTATATCTTAGAATTTGCAGAAAATCTCAATTGAACCAGAACGTGTAACTTTTGAACCAAAGCTCAGATCCGAAAAACAAACTTTTATTAATAGTGTCCTGAGTCGGGAATGCTAAAAAACCAACCCATTTTGTGATCTGATGTTTCCCTGGGGAGTTACACCCAAGTATATCTTAGAATTTGCAGAAAAACTCAATTGAACCAGAACGTGTAACTTTTGGACCAAAGCTCAGATTCGAAAAACAAACGTATATTAGTAGTGTCCTGAGTCGGGAATGCTAAAAAACCAACCCATTTTGTGATCTGATGTTTCCCTGGGGAGTTACACCCAAGAATATCTTAGAATTTGCAGAAAAACTCAATTGAACCAGAACGTGTAACTTTTGAACCAAAGCTCAGATTCGAAAAACAAATATATATTAGTAGTGTCCTGAGTGGGGAATGCTAAAAAACCAACCCATTTTGTGATCTGATGTTTCCCTGGGGAGTTACACCCAAGTATATCTTAGAATTTGCAGAAAAACTCAATTGAACCAGAACGTGTAACTTTTCAACCAAAGCTCAGATCCGAAAAACAAACGTATATTAGTAGTGTCCTGAGTCGGGAATGCTAAAAAACCAACCCATTTTGTGATCTGATGTTTCCCTGGGGAGTTACACCCAAGTATATCTTAGAATTTGCAGAAAATCTCAATTGAACCAGAACGTGTAACTTTTGGACCAAAGCTCAGATTCGAAAAACAAACGTATATTAGTAGTGTCCTGAGTCGGGAATGCTAAAAAACCAACACATTTTGTGATCTGATGTTTCCCTGGGGAGTTACACCCAAGTATATCTTAGAATTTGCAGAAAAACTCAATTGAACCAGAACGTGTAACTTTTGAACCAAAGCTCAGATTCGAAAAACAAACGTATATTAGTAGTGTCCTTAGTCGCGAATGCTAAAAAACCAACACATTTTGTGATCTGATGTTTCCCTGGGGAGTTACACCCAAGTATATCTTAGAATTTGCAGAAAATCTCAATTGAACCAGAACGTGTAACTTTTGAACCAAAGCTCAGATCCGAAAAACAAACGTATATTAGTAGTGTCCTGAGTCGGGAATGCTAAAAAACCAACACATTTTGTGATCTGATGTTTCCCTGGGGAGTTACACCCAAGTATATCTTAGAATTTGCAGAAAATCTCAATTGAACCAGAACGTGTAACTTTTGAACCAAAGCTGAGATTCGAAAAACAAACGTATATTAGTAGTGTCCTGAGTCGGGAATGCTAAAAAACCAACCCATTTTGTGATCTAATGTTTCCCTGGGGAGTTACACCCAAGTATATCTTAGAATTTGCAGAAAACCTCAATTGAACCAAAACATGTAACTTTTGAACCAAAGCTCAGATTCGAAAAACAAACATATATTAGTAGTGTCCTGAGTCGGGAATGCTAAAAAACCAACACATTTTGTGATCTGATGTTTCCCTGGGGAGTTACACCCAAGTATATCTTAGAATTTGCAGAAAATCTCAATTGAACCAGAACATGTAACTTTTGAACCAAAGCTGAGATTCGAAAAACAAACGTATAATAGTAGTGTCCTGAGTCGGGAATGCTAAAAAACCAACCCATTTTGTGATCTGATGTTTCCCTGGGGAGTTACACCCAAGTATATCTTAGAATTTGCAGAAAATCTCAATTGAACCAGAACGTGTAACTTTTGAACCAAAGCTCAGATCCGAAAAACAAACTTTTATTAATAGTGTCCTGAGTCGGGAATGCTAAAAAACCAACCCATTTTGTGATCTGATGTTTCCCTGGGGAGTTACACCCAAGTATATCTTAGAATTTGCAGAAAAACTCAATTGAACCAGAACGTGTAACTTTTGGACCAAAGCTCAGATTCGAAAAACAAACGTATATTAGTAGTGTCCTGAGTCGGGAATGCTAAAAAACCAACCCATTTTGTGATCTGATGTTTCCCTGGGGAGTTACACCCAAGAATATCTTAGAATTTGCAGAAAAACTCAATTGAACCAGAACGTGTAACTTTTGAACCAAAGCTCAGATTCGAAAAACAAATATATATTAGTAGTGTCCTGAGTGGGGAATGCTAAAAAACCAACCCATTTTGTGATCTGATGTTTCCCTGGGGAGTTACACCCAAGTATATCTTAGAATTTGCAGAAAAACTCAATTGAACCAGAACGTGTAACTTTTCAACCAAAGCTCAGATCCGAAAAACAAACGTATATTAGTAGTGTCCTGAGTCGGGAATGCTAAAAAACCAACCCATTTTGTGATCTGATGTTTCCCTGGGGAGTTACACCCAAGTATATCTTAGAATTTGCAGAAAATCTCAATTGAACCAGAACGTGTAACTTTTGGACCAAAGCTCAGATTCGAAAAACAAACGTATATTAGTAGTGTCCTGAGTCGGGAATGCTAAAAAACCAACCCATTTTGTGATCTGATGTTTCCCTGGGGAGTTACACCCAAGTATATCTTAGAATTTGCAGAAAATCTCAATTGAACCAGAACGTGTAACTTTTGAACCAAAGCTCAGATCCGAAAAACAAACTTTTATTAATAGTGTCCTGAGTCGGGAATGCTAAAAAACCAACCCATTTTGTGATCTGATGTTTCCCTGGGGAGTTACACCCAAGTATATCTTAGAATTTGCAGAAAAACTCAATTGAACCAGAACGTGTAACTTTTGGACCAAAGCTCAGATTCGAAAAACAAACGTATATTAGTAGTGTCCTGAGTCGGGAATGCTAAAAAACCAACCCATTTTGTGATCTGATGTTTCCCTGGGGAGTTACACCCAAGAATATCTTAGAATTTGCAGAAAAACTCAATTGAACCAGAACGTGTTAGTTTTGAACCAAAGCTCAGATTCGAAAAACAAACGTATATTAGTAGTGTCCTTAGTCGCGAATGCTAAAAAACCAACACATTTTGTGATCTGATGTTTCCCTGGGGAGTTACACCCAAGTATATCTTAGAATTTGCAGAAAATCTCAATTGAACCAGAACGTGTAACTTTTGAACCAAAGCTCAGATCCGAAAAACAAACATATATTAGTAGTGTCCTGAGTCGGGAATGCTAAAAAACCAACACATTTTGTGATCTGATGTTTCCCTGGGGAGTTACACCCAAGTATATCTTAGAATTTGCAGAAAATCTCAATTGAACCAGAACGTGTAACTTTTGAACCAAAGCTCAGATTCGAAAAACAAACGTATATTAGTAGTGTCCTGAGTCGGGAATGCTAAAAAACCAACCCATTTTGTGATCTGATGTTTCCCTGGGGAGTTACACCCAAGTATATCTTAGAATTTGCAGAAAATCTCAATTGAACCAGAACGTGTAACTTTTTAACCAAAGCTCAGATTCGAAAAAGAAGCGTATATTAGTAGTGTCCTGAGTCGGGAATGCTAAAAAACCAACCCATTTTGTTATCTGATGTTTCCCTGGGGAGTTACACCCAAGTATATCTTAGAATTTGCAGAAAATCTCAATTGAACCAGAACGTGTAACTTTTGAACCAAAGCTCAGATTCGAAAAACAAACGTATATTAGTAGTGTCCTGAGTCGGGAATGCTAAAAAACCAACCCATTTTGTGATCTGATGTTTCCCTGGGGAGTTACACCCAAGTATATCTTAGAATTTGCAGAAAATCTCAATTGAACCAGAACGTGTAACTTTTGAACCAAAGCTCAGATTCGAAAAACAAACATATATTAGTAGTGTCCTGAGTGGGGAATGCTAAAAAACCAACCCATTTTGTGATCTGATGTTTCCCTGGGGAGTTACACCCAAGTATATCTTAGAATTTGCAGAAAAACTCAATTGAACCAGAACGTGTAACTTTTCAACCAAAGCTCAGATCCGAAAAACAAACGTATATTAGTAGTGTCCTGAGTCGGGAATGCTAAAAAACCAACCCATTTTGTGATCTAATGTTTCCCTGGGGAGTTACACCCAAGTATATCTTAGAATTTGCAGAAAATCTCAATTGAACCAAAACATGTAATTTTTGAACCAAAGCTCAGTTTCGAAAAACAAACATATATTAGTAGTGTCCTGAGTCGGAAATGCTAAAAAACCAACCCATTTTGTGATCTGATGTTTCCCTGGGGAGTTACACCCAAGTATATCTTAGAATTTGCAGAAAAACTCAATTGAACCAGAACGTGTAACTTTTCAACCAAAGCTCAGATCCGAAAAACAAACGTATATTAGTAGTGTCCTGAGTCGGGAATGCTAAAAAACCAACCCATTTTGTGATCTGATGTTTCCCTGGGGAGTTACACCCAAGTATATCTTAGAATTTGCAGAAAATCTCAATTGAACCAGAACGTGTAACTTTTGGACCAAAGCTCAGATTCGAAAAACAAACGTATATTAGTAGTGTCCTGAGTCGGGAATGCTAAAAAACCAACCCATTTTGTGATCTGATGTTTCCCTGGGGAGTTACACCCAAGAATATCTTAGAATTTGCAGAAAAACTCAATTGAACCAGAACGTGTTAGTTTTGAACCAAAGCTCAGATTCGAAAAACAAACGTATATTAGTAGTGTCCTTAGTCGCGAATGCTAAAAAACCAACACATTTTGTGATCTGATGTTTCCCTGGGGAGTTACACCCAAGTATATCTTAGAATTTGCAGAAAATCTCAATTGAACCAGAACGTGTAACTTTTGAACCAAAGCTCAGATCCGAAAAACAAACATATATTAGTAGTGTCCTGAGTCGGGAATGCTAAAAAACCAACACATTTTGTGATCTGATGTTTCCCTGGGGAGTTACACCCAAGTATATCTTAGAATTTGCAGAAAATCTCAATTGAACCAGAACGTGTAACTTTTGAACCAAAGCTCAGATTCGAAAAACAAACGTATATTAGTAGTGTCCTGAGTCGGGAATGCTAAAAAACCAACCCATTTTGTGATCTGATGTTTCCCTGGGGAGTTACACCCAAGTATATCTTAGAATTTGCAGAAAATCTCAATTGAACCAGAACGTGTAACTTTTTAACCAAAGCTCAGATTCGAAAAAGAAGCGTATATTAGTAGTGTCCTGAGTCGGGAATGCTAAAAAACCAACCCATTTTGTTATCTGATGTTTCCCTGGGGAGTTACACCCAAGTATATCTTAGAATTTGCAGAAAAACTCAATTGAACCAGAACGTGTAACTTTTGAACCAAAGCTCAGATTCGAAAAACAAACGTATATTAGTAGTGTCCTGAGTCGGGAATGCTAAAAAACCAACCCATTTTGTGATCTGATGTTTCCCTGGGGAGTTACACCCAAGTATATCTTAGAATTTGCAGAAAATCTCAATTGAACCAGAACGTGTAACTTTTGAACCAAAGCTCAGATTCGAAAAACAAACATATATTAGTAGTGTCCTGAGTGGGGAATGCTAAAAAACCAACCCATTTTGTGATCTGATGTTTCCCTGGGGAGTTACACCCAAGTATATCTTAGAATTTGCAGAAAAACTCAATTGAACCAGAACGTGTAACTTTTCAACCAAAGCTCAGATCCGAAAAACAAACGTATATTAGTAGTGTCCTGAGTCGGGAATGCTAAAAAACCAACCCATTTTGTGATCTAATGTTTCCCTGGGGAGTTACACCCAAGTATATCTTAGAATTTGCAGAAAATCTCAATTGAACCAAAACATGTAATTTTTGAACCAAAGCTCAGTTTCGAAAAACAAACATATATTAGTAGTGTCCTGAGTCGGAAATGCTAAAAAACCAACCCATTTTGTGATCTGATGTTTCCCTGGGGAGTTACACCCAAGTATATCTTAGAATTTGCAGAAAATCTCAATTGAACCAAAACATGTAACTTTTGAACCAAAGCTCAGATTCGAAAAACAAACATATATTAGTAGTGTCCTTAGTCGCGAATGCTAAAAAACCAACACATTTTGTGATCTGATGTTTCCCTGGGGAGTTACACCCAAGTATATCTTAGAATTTGCAGAAAATCTCAATTGAACCAGAACGTGTAACTTTTGAACCAAAGCTCAGATCCGAAAAACAAACATATATTAGTAGTGTCCTGAGTCGGGAATGCTAAAAAACCAACACATTTTGTGATCTGATGTTTCCCTGGGGAGTTACACCCAAGTATATCTTAGAATTTGCAGAAAATCTCAATTGAACCAGAACGTGTAACTTTTGAACCAAAGCTCAGATTCGAAAAACAAACGTATATTAGTAGTGTCCTGAGTCGGGAATGCTAAAAAACCAACCCATTTTGTGATCTGATGTTTCCCTGGGGAGTTACACCCAAGTATATCTTAGAATTTGCAGAAAATCTCAATTGAACCAGAACGTGTAACTTTTTAACCAAAGCTCAGATTCGAAAAAGAAGCGTATATTAGTAGTGTCCTGAGTCGGGAATGCTAAAAAACCAACCCATTTTGTTATCTGATGTTTCCCTGGGGAGTTACACCCAAGTATATCTTAGAATTTGCAGAAAAACTCAATTGAACCAGAACGTGTAACTTTTGAACCAAAGCTCAGATTCGAAAAACAAACGTATATTAGTAGTGTCCTGAGTCGGGAATGCTAAAAAACCAACCCATTTTGTGATCTGATGTTTCCCTGGGGAGTTACACCCAAGTATATCTTAGAATTTGCAGAAAATCTCAATTGAACCAGAACGTGTAACTTTTGAACCAAAGCTCAGATTCGAAAAACAAACATATATTAGTAGTGTCCTGAGTGGGGAATGCTAAAAAACCAACCCATTTTGTGATCTGATGTTTCCCTGGGGAGTTACACCCAAGTATATCTTAGAATTTGCAGAAAAACTCAATTGAACCAGAACGTGTAACTTTTCAACCAAAGCTCAGATCCGAAAAACAAACGTATATTAGTAGTGTCCTGAGTCGGGAATGCTAAAAAACCAACCCATTTTGTGATCTGATGTTTCCCTGGGGAGTTACACCCAAGTATATCTTAGAATTTGCAGAAAAACTCAATTGAACCAGAACGTGTAACTTTTGAACCAAAGCTCAGATTCGAAAAACAAACGTATATTAGTAGTGTCCTGAGTCGGGAATGCTATAAAACCAACCCATTTTGTGATCTGATGTTTCCCTGGGGAGTTACACCCAAGTATATCTTAGAATTTGCAGAAAATCTCAATTGAACCAGAACGTGTAACTTTTTAACCAAAGCTCAGATTCGAAAAAGAAGCGTATATTAGTAGTGTCCTGAGTCGGGAATGCTAAAAAACCAACCCATTTTGTTATCTGATGTTTCCCTGGGGAGTTACACCCAAGTATATCTTAGAATTTGCAGAAAAACTCAATTGAACCAGAACGTGTAACTTTTGAACCAAAGCTCAGATTCGAAAAACAAACGTATATTAGTAGTGTCCTGAGTCGGGAATGCTAAAAAACCAACCCATTTTGTGATCTGATGTTTCCCTGGGGAGTTACACCCAAGTATATCTTAGAATTTGCAGAAAATCTCAATTGACCCAAAACGTGTAACTTTTGAACCAAAGCTCAGATTTGAAAAACAAACGTATATTAGTAGTGTCCTGAGTCGGGAATGCTAAAAAACCAACCCATTTTGTGATCTGATGTTTCCCTGGGGAGTTACACCCAAGTATATCTTAGAATTTGCAGAAAATCTCAATTGAACCAGAACGTGTAACTTTTGAACCAAAGCTCAGATTCGAAAAACAAACATATATTAGTAGTGTCCTGAGTGGGGAATGCTAAAAAACCAACCCATTTTGTGATCTGATGTTTCCCTGGGGAGTTACACCCAAGTATATCTTAGAATTTGCAGAAAAACTCAATTGAACCAGAACGTGTAACTTTTCAACCAAAGCTCAGATCCGAAAAACAAACGTATATTAGTAGTGTCCTGAGTCGGGAATGCTAAAAAACCAACCCATTTTGTGATCTAATGTTTCCCTGGGGAGTTACACCCAAGTATATCTTAGAATTTGCAGAAAATCTCAATTGAACCAAAACATGTAATTTTTGAACCAAAGCTCAGTTTCGAAAAATAAACATATATTAGTAGTGTCCTGAGTCGGAAATGCTAAAAAACCAACCCATTTTGTGATCTAATGTTTCCCTGGGGAGTTACACCCAAGTATATCTTAGAATTTGCAGAAAATCTCAATTGAACCAAAACATGTAACTTTTGAACCAAAGCTCAGATTCGAAAAACAAACATATATTAGTAGTGTCCTGAGTCGGGAATGCTAAAAAACCAACCCATTTTGTGATCTGATGTTTCCCTGGGGAGTTACACCCAAGAATATCTTAGAATTTGCAGAAAAACTCAATTGAACCAGAACGTGTAACTTTTGAACCAAAGCTCAGATTCGAAAAACAAATGTATATTAGTAGTGTCCTGAGTGGGGAATGCTAAAAAACCAACCCATTTTGTGATCTGATGTTTCCCTGGGGAGTTACACCCAAGTATATCTTAGAATTTGCAGAAAATCTCAATTGAACCAGAACGTGTAACTTTTGGACCAAAGCTCAGATTTGAAAAACAAACGTATATTAGTAGTGTCCTGAGTCGGGAATGCTAAAAAACCAACACATTTTGTGATCTGATGTTTCCCTGGGGAGTTACACCCAAGTATATCTTAGAATTTGCAGAAAATCTCAATTGAACCAGAACGTGTAACTTTTGAACCAAAGCTGAGATTCGAAAAACAAACTTATATTAGTAGTGTCCTGAGTCGGGAATGCTAAAAAACCAACCCATTTTGTGATCTGATGTTTCCCTGGGGAGTTACACCCAAGTATATCTTAGAATTTGCAGAAAATCTCAATTGAACCAGAACGTGTAACTTTTGAACCAAAGCTCAGATCCGAAAAACAAACGTATATTAGTAGTGTCCTGAGTCGGGAATGGTAAAAAACCAACCCATTTTGTGATCTGATGTTTCCCTGGGGAGTTACACCCAAGTATATCTTAGAATTTGCAGAAAAACTCAATTGAACCAGAACGTGTAACTTTTCAACCAAAGCTGAGATCCGAAAAACAAACGTATATTAGTAGTGTCCTGAGTCGGGAATGCTAAAAAACCAACCCATTTTGTGATCTGATGTTTCCCTGGGGAGTTACACCCAAGTATATCTTAGAATTTGCAGAAAATCTCAATTGAACCAGAACGTGTAACTTTTGGACCAAAGCTCAGATTCGAAAAACAAATGTATATTAGTAGTGTCCTGAGTCGGGAATGCTAAAAAACCAACACATTTTGTGATCTGATGTTTCCCTGGGGAGTTACACCCAAGTATATCTTAGAATTTGCAGAAAATCTCAATTGAACCAAAACATGTAACTTTTGAACCAAAGCTCAGATTCGAAAAACAAACATATATTAGTAGTGTCCTGAGTCGGGAATGCTAAAAAACCAACCCATTTTGTGATCTGATGTTTCCCTGGGGAGTTACACCCAAGAATATCTTAGAATTTGCAGAAAAACTCAATTGAACCAGAACGTGTAACTTTTGGACCAAAGCTCAGATTCGAAAAACAAACGTATATTAGTAGTGTCCTGAGTCGGGAATGCTAAAAAACCAACCCATTTTGTTATCTGATGTTTCCCGGGGGAGTTACACCCAAGTATATCTTAGAATTTGCAGAAAAACTCAATTGAACCAGAACGTGTAACTTTTGAACCAAAGCTCAGATTCGAAAAACAAACGTATATTAGTAGTGTCCTGAGTCGGGAATGCTAAAAAACCAACCCATTTTGTGATCTGATGTTTCCCTGGGGAGTTACACCCAAGTATATCTTAGAATTTGCAGAAAATCTCAATTGAACCAAAACGTGTAACTTTTGAACCAAAGCTCAGATTCGAAAAACAAACGTATATTAGTAGTGTCCTGAGTCGGGAATGCTAAAAAACCAACGCATTTTGTGATCTGATGTTTCCCTGGGGAGTTACACCCAAGTATATCTTAGAATTTGCAGAAAATCTCAATTGAACCAGAACGTGTAACTTTTGAACCAAAGCTCAGATTCGAAAAACAAACATATATTAGTAGTGTCCTGAGGTGGGAATGCTAAAAAACCAACCCATTTTGTGATCTGATGTTTCCCTGGGGAGTTACACCCAAGTATATCTTAGAATTTGCAGAAAAACTCAATTGAACCAGAACGTGTAACTTTTCAACCAAAGCTCAGATCCGAAAAACAAACGTATATTAGTAGTGTCCTGAGTCGGGAATGCTAAAAAACCAACCCATTTTGTGATCTAATGTTTCCCTGGGGAGTTACACCCAAGTATATCTTAGAATTTGCAGAAAATCTCAATTGAACCAAAACATGTAATTTTTGAACCAAAGCTCAGTTTCGAAAAACAAACATATATTAGTAGTGTCCTGAGTCGGAAATGCTAAAAAACCAACCCATTTTGTGATCTAATGTTTCCCTGGGGAGTTACACCCAAGTATATCTTAGAATTTGCAGAAAATCTCAATTGAACCAAAACATGTAACTTTTGAACCAAAGCTCAGATTCGAAAAACAAACATATATTAGTAGTGTCCTGAGTCGGGAATGCTAAAAAACCAACCCATTTTGTGATCTGATGTTTCCCTGGGGAGTTACACCCAAGAATATCTTAGAATTTGCAGAAAAACTCAATTGAACCAGAACGTGTACCTTTTGAACCAAAGCTCAGATTCGAAAAACAAATGTATATTAGTAGTGTCCTGAGTGGGGAATGCTAAAAAACCAACCCATTTTGGGATCTGATGTTTCCCTGGGGAGTTACACCCAAGTATATCTTAGAATTTGCAGAAAATCTCAATTGAACCAGAACGTGTAACTTTTGGACCAAAGCTCAGATTTGAAAAACAAACGTATATTAGTAGTGTCCTGAGTCGGGAATGCTAAAAAACCAACACATTTTGTGATCTGATGTTTCCCTGGGGAGTTACACCCAAGTATATCTTAGAATTTGCAGAAAAACTCAATTGAACCAGAACGTGTAACTTTTGAACCAAAGCTCAGATTCGAAAAACAAACGTATATTAGTAGTGTCCTTAGTCGCGAATGCTAAAAAACCAACACATTTTGTGATCTGATGTTTCCCTGGGGAGTTACACCCAAGTATATCTTAGAATTTGCAGAAAATCTCAATTGAACCAGAACGTGTAACTTTTGAACCAAAGCTCAGATCCGAAAAACAAACGTATATTAGTAGTGTCCTGAGTCGGGAATGCTAAAAAACCAACACATTTTGTGATCTGATGTTTCCCTGGGGAGTTACACCCAAGTATATCTTAGAATTTGCAGAAAATCTCAATTGAACCAGAACGTGTAACTTTTGAACCAAAGCTGAGATTCGAAAAACAAACGTATATTAGTAGTGTCCTGAGTCGGGAATGCTAAAAAACCAACCCATTTTGTGATCTGATGTTTCCCTGGGGAGTTACACCCAAGTATATCTTAGAATTTGCAGAAAATCTCAATTGAACCAGAACGTGTAACTTTTGAACCAAAGCTCAGATCCGAAAAACAAACGTATATTAGTAGTGTCCTGAGTGGGGAATGCTAAAAAACCAACCCATTTTGTGATCTGATGTTTCCCTGGGGAGTTACACCCAAGTATATCTTAGAATTTGCAGAAAAACTCAATTGAACCAGAACGTGTAACTTTTCAACCAAAGCTGAGATCCGAAAAACAAACGTATATTAGTAGTGTCCTGAGTCGGGAATGCTAAAAAACCAACCCATTTTGTGATCTGATGTTTCCCTGGGGAGTTACACCCAAGTATATCTTAGAATTTGCAGAAAATCTCAATTGAACCAGAACGTGTAACTTTTGGACCAAAGCTCAGATTTGAAAAACAAACGTATATTAGTAGTGTCCTGAGTCGGGAATGCTAAAAAACCAACACATTTTGTGATCTGATGTTTCCCTGGGGAGTTACACCCAAGTATATCTTAGAATTTGCAGAAAAACTCAATTGAACCAGAACGTGTAACTTTTGAACCAAAGCTCAGATTCGAAAAACAAACGTATATTAGTAGTGTCCTTAGTCGCGAATGCTAAAAAACCAACACATTTTGTGATTTGATGTTTCCCTGGGGAGTTACACCCAAGTATATCTTAGAATTTGCAGAAAATCTCAATTGAACCAGAACGTGTAACTTTTGAACCAAAGCTCAGATCCGAAAAACAAACGTATATTAGTAGTGTCCTGAGTCGGGAATGCTAAAAAACCAACACATTTTGTGATCTGATGTTTCCCTGGGGAGTTACACCCAAGTATATCTTAGAATTTGCAGAAAATCTCAATTGAACCAGAACGTGTAACTTTTGAACCAAAGCTGAGATTCGAAAAACAAACGTATATTAGTAGTGTCCTGAGTCGGGAATGCTAAAAAACCAACCCATTTTGTGATCTGATGTTTCCCTGGGGAGTTACACCCAAGTATATCTTAGAATTTGCAGAAAATCTCAATTGAACCAGAACGTGTAACTTTTGAACCAAAGCTCAGATCCGAAAAACAAACGTATATTAGTAGTGTCCTGAGTCGGGAATGCTAAAAAACCAACCCATTTTGTGATCTGATGTTTCCCTGGGGAGTTACACCCAAGTATATCTTAGAATTTGCAGAAAAACTCAATTGAACCAGAACGTGTAACTTTTCAACCAAAGCTGAGATCCGAAAAACAAACGTATATTAGTAGTGTCCTGAGTCGGGAATGCTAAAAAACCAACCCATTTTGTGATCTGATGTTTCCCTGGGGAGTTACACCCAAGTATATCTTAGAATTTGCAGAAAAACTCAATTGAACCAGAACGTGTAACTTTTGAACCAAAGCTCAGATCCGAAAAACAAACGTATATTAGTAGTGTCCTGAGTCGGGAATGCTAAAAAACCAACCCATTTTGTGATCTGATGTTTCCCTGGGGAGTTACACCCAAGTATATCTTAGAATTTGCAGAAAAACTCAATTGAACCAGAACGTGTAACTTTTCAACCAAAGCTCAGATCCGAAAAACAAACGTATATTAGTAGTGTCCTGAGTCGGGAATGCTAAAAAACCAACCCATTTTGTGATCTGATGTTTCCCTGGGGAGTTACACCCAAGTATATCTTAGAATTTGCAGAAAATCTCAATTGAACCAGAACGTGTAACTTTTGGACCAAAGCTCAGATTCGAAAAACAAACGTATATTAGTAGTGTCCTGAGTCGGGAATGCTAAAAAACCAACCCATTTTGTGATCTGATGTTTCCCTGGGGAGTTACACCCAAGTATATCTTAGAATTTGCAGAAAATCTCAATTGAACCAAAACGTGTTACTTTTGAACCAAAGCTCAGATTCGAAAAACAAACGTATATTAGTAGTGTCCTGAGTCGGGAATGCTAAAAAACCAACCCATTTTGTGATCTGATGTTTCCCTGGGGAGTTACACCCAAGTATATCTTAGAATTTGCAGAAAAACTCAATTGAACCAGAACGTGTAACTTTTGAACCAAAGCTCAGATTCGAAAAACAAACGTATATTAGTAGTGTCCTTAGTCGCGAATGCTAAAAAACCAACACATTTTGTGATCTGATGTTTCCCTGGGGAGTTACACCCAAGTATATCTTAGAATTTGCAGAAAATCTCAATTGAACCAGAACGTGTAACTTTTGAACCAAAGCTCAGATCCGAAAAACAAACGTATATTAGTAGTGTCCTGAGTCGGGAATGCTAAAAAACCAACACATTTTGTGATCTGATGTTTCCCTGGGGAGTTACACCCAAGTATATCTTAGAATTTGCAGAAAAACTCAATTGAACCAGAACGTGTAACTTTTGAACCAAAGCTCAGATTCGAAAAACAAACGTATATTAGTAGTGTCCTTAGTCGCGAATGCTAAAAAACCAACACATTTTGTGATCTGATGTTTCCCTGGGGAGTTACACCCAAGTATATCTTAGAATTTGCAGAAAATCTCAATTGAACCAGAACGTGTAACTTTTGAACCAAAGCTCAGATCCGAAAAACAAACGTATATTAGTAGTGTCCTGAGTCGGGAATGCTAAAAAACCAACACATTTTGTGATCTGATGTTTCCCTGGGGAGTTACACCCAAGTATATCTTAGAATTTGCAGAAAATCTCAATTGAACCAGAACGTGTAACTTTTGAACCAAAGCTGAGATTCGAAAAACAAACGTATATTAGTAGTGTCCTGAGTCGGGAATGCTAAAAAACCAACCCATTTTGTGATCTGATGTTTCCCTGGGGAGTTACACCCAAGTATATCTTAGAATTTGCAGAAAATCTCAATTGAACCAGAACGTGTAACTTTTGAACCAAAGCTCAGATCCGAAAAACAAACGTATATTAGTAGTGTCCTGAGTCGGGAATGCTAAAAAACCAACCCATTTTGTGATCTGATGTTTCCCTGGGGAGTTACACCCAAGTATATCTTAGAATTTGCAGAAAAACTCAATTGAACCAGAACGTGTAACTTTTCAACCAAAGCTGAGATCCGAAAAACAAACGTATATTAGTAGTGTCCTGAGTCGGGAATGCTAAAAAACCAACCCATTTTGTGATCTGATGTTTCCCTGGGGAGTTACACCCAAGTATATCTTAGAATTTGCAGAAAATCTCAATTGAACCAGAACGTGTAACTTTTGGACCAAAGCTCAGATTTGAAAAACAAACGTATATTAGTAGTGTCCTGAGTCGGGAATGCTAAAAAACCAACACATTTTGTGATCTGATGTTTCCCTGGGGAGTTACACCCAAGTATATCTTAGAATTTGCAGAAAAACTCAATTGAACCAGAACGTGTAACTTTTGAACCAAAGCTCAGATTCGAAAAACAAACGTATATTAGTAGTGTCCTTAGTCGCGAATGCTAAAAAACCAACACATTTTGTGATCTGATGTTTCCCTGGGGAGTTACACCCAAGTATATCTTAGAATTTGCAGAAAATCTCAATTGAACCAGAACGTGTAACTTTTGAACCAAAGCTCAGATCCGAAAAACAAACGTATATTAGTAGTGTCCTGAGTCGGGAATGCTAAAAAACCAACACATTTTGTGATCTGATGTTTCCCTGGGGAGTTACACCCAAGTATATCTTAGAATTTGCAGAAAATCTCAATTGAACCAGAACGTGTAACTTTTGAACCAAAGCTGAGATTCGAAAAACAAACGTATATTAGTAGTGTCCTGAGTCGGGAATGCTAAAAAACCAACCCATTTTGTGATCTGATGTTTCCCTGGGGAGTTACACCCAAGTATATCTTAGAATTTGCAGAAAATCTCAATTGAACCAGAACGTGTAACTTTTGAACCAAAGCTCAGATCCGAAAAACAAACATATATTAGTAGTGTCCGGAGTCGGGAATGCTAAAAAACCAACCCATTTTGTGATCTGATGTTTCCCTGGGGAGTTACACCCAAGTATATCTTAGAATTTGCAGAAAATCTCAATTGAACCAGAACGTGTAACTTTTGAACCAAAGCTCAGATCCGAAAAACAAACATATATTAGTAGTGTCCGGAGTCGGGAATGCTAAAAAACCAACCCATTTTGTGATCTGATGTTTCCCTGGGGAGTTACACCCAAGTATATCTTAGAATTTGCAGAAAAACTCAATTGAACCAGAACGTGTAACTTTTCAACCAAAGCTGAGATCCGAAAAACAAACGTATATTAGTAGTGTCCTGAGTCGGGAATGCTAAAAAACCAACCCATTTTGTGATCTGATGTTTCCCTGGGGAGTTACACCCAAGTATATCTTAGAATTTGCAGAAAAACTCAATTGAACCAGAACGTGTAACTTTTGAACCAAAGCTCAGATCCGAAAAACAAACGTATATTAGTAGTGTCCTGAGTCGGGAATGCTAAAAAACCAACCCATTTTGTGATCTGATGTTTCGCTGGGGAGTTACACCCAAGTATATCTTAGAATTTGCAGAAAAACTCAATTGAACCAGAACGTGTAACTTTTCAACCAAAGCTCAGATCCGAAAAACAAACGTATATTAGTAGTGTCCTGAGTCGGGAATGCTAAAAAACCAACCCATTTTGTGATCTGATGTTTCCCTGGGGAGTTACACCCAAGTATATCTTAGAATTTGCAGAAAATCTCAATTGAACCAGAACGTGTAACTTTTGGACCAAAGCTCAGATTCGAAAAACAAACGTATATTAGTAGTGTCCTGAGTCGGGAATGCTAAAAAACCAACCCATTTTGTGATCTGATGTTTCCCTGGGGAGTTACACCCAAGTATATCTTAGAATTTGCAGAAAATCTCAATTGAACCAAAACGTGTTACTTTTGAACCAAAGCTCAGATTCGAAAAACAAACGTATATTAGTAGTGTCCTGAGTCGGGAATGCTAAAAAACCAACCCATTTTGTGATCTGATGTTTCCCTGGGGAGTTACACCCAAGTATATCTTAGAATTTGCAGAAAATCTCAATTGAACCAGAACGTGTAACTTTTGAACCAAAGCTCAGATTCGAAAAACAAACATATATTAGTAGTGTCCTGAGGTGGGAATGCTAAAAAACCAACCCATTTTGTGATCTGATGTTTCCCTGGGGAGTTACACCCAAGTATATCTTAGAATTTGCAGAAAAACTCAATTGAACCAGAACGTGTAACTTTTCAACCAAAGCTCAGATCCGAAAAACAAACGTATATTAGTAGTGTCCTGAGTCGGGAATGCTAAAAAACCAACCCATTTTGTGATCTAATGTTTCCCTGGGGAGTTACACCCAAGTATATCTTAGAATTTGCAGAAAATCTCAATTGAACCAAAACATGTAATTTTTGAACCAAAGCTCAGATTCGAAAAACAAACATATATTAGTAGTGTCCTGAGGTGGGAATGCTAAAAAACCAACCCATTTTGTGATCTGATGTTTCCCTGGGGAGTTACACCCAAGAATATCTTAGAATTTGCAGAAAAACTCAATTGAACCAGAACGTGTAACTTTTGAACCAAAGCTCAGATTCGAAAAACAAATGTATATTAGTAGTGTCCTGAGTGGGGAATGCTAAAAAACCAACCCATTTTGTGATCTGATGTTTCCCTGGGGAGTTACACCCAAGTATATCTTAGAATTTGCAGAAAATCTCAATTGAACCAGAACGTGTAACTTTTGGACCAAAGCTCAGATTTGAAAAACAAACGTATATTAGTAGTGTCCTGAGTCGGGAATGCTAAAAAACCAACACATTTTGTGATCTGATGTTTCCCTGGGGAGTTACACCCAAGTATATCTTAGAATTTGCAGAAAAACTCAATTGAACCAGAACGTGTAACTTTTGAACCAAAGCTCAGATTCGAAAAACAAACGTATATTAGTAGTGTCCTTAGTCGCGAATGCTAAAAAACCAACACATTTTGTGATCTGATGTTTCCCTGGGGAGTTACACCCAAGTATATCTTAGAATTTGCAGAAAATCTCAATTGAACCAGAACGTGTAACTTTTGAACCAAAGCTCAGATCCGAAAAACAAACGTATATTAGTAGTGTCCTGAGTCGGGAATGCTAAAAAACCAACACATTTTGTGATCTGATGTTTCCCTGGGGAGTTACACCCAAGTGTATCTTAGAATTTGCAGAAAATCTCAATTGAACCAGAACGTGTAACTTTTGAACCAAAGCTGAGATTCGAAAAACAAACGTATATTAGTAGTGTCCTGAGTCGGGAATGCTAAAAAACCAACCCATTTTGTGATCTGATGTTTCCCTGGGGAGTTACACCCAAGTATATCTTAGAATTTGCAGAAAATCTCAATTGAACCAGAACGTGTAACTTTTCAACCAAAGCTGAGATCCGAAAAACAAACGTATATTAGTAGTGTCCTGAGTCGGGAATGCTAAAAAACCAACCCATTTTGTGATCTGATGTTTCCCTGGGGAGTTACACCCAAGTATATCTTAGAATTTGCAGAAAAACTCAATTGAACCAGAACGTGTAACTTTTGAACCAAAGCTCAGATTCGAAAAACAAACGTATATTAGTAGTGTCCTGAGTCGGGAATGCTATAAAACCAACCCATTTTGTGATCTGATGTTTCCCTGGGGAGTTACACCCAAGTATATCTTAGAATTTGCAGAAAATCTCAATTGAACCAGAACGTGTAACTTTTTAACCAAAGCTGAGATTCGAAAAACAAACGTATATTAGTAGTGTCCTGAGTCGGGAATGCTAAAAAACCAACCCATTTTGTGATCTGATGTTTCCCTGGGGAGTTACACCCAAGTATATCTTAGAATTTGCAGAAAAACTCAATTGAACCAGAACGTGTAACTTTTGAACCAAAGCTCAGATTCGAAAAACAAACGTATATTAGTAGTGTCCTGAGTCGGGAATGCTATAAAACCAACCCATTTTGTGATCTGATGTTTCCCTGGGGAGTTACACCCAAGTATATCTTAGAATTTGCAGAAAATCTCAATTGAACCAGAACGTGTAACTTTTGAACCAAAGCTCAGATTCGAAAAAGAAGCGTATATTAGTAGTGTCCTGAGTCGGGAATGCTAAAAAACCAACCCATTTTGTTATCTGATGTTTCCCTGGGGAGTTACACCCAAGTATATCTTAGAATTTGCAGAAAAACTCAATTGAACCAGAACGTGTAACTTTTGAACCAAAGCTCAGATTCGAAAAACAAACGTATATTAGTAGTGTCCTGAGTCGGGAATGCTAAAAAACCAACCCATTTTGTGATCTGATGTTTCCCTGGGGAGTTACACCCAAGTATATCTTAGAATTTGCAGAAAATCTCAATTGAACCAAAACGTGTAACTTTTGAACCAAAGCTCAGATTCGAAAAACAAACGTATATTAGTAGTGTCCTGAGTCGGGAATGCTAAAAAACCAACCCATTTTGTGATCTGATGTTTCCCTGGGGAGTTACACCCAAGTATATCTTAGAATTTGCAGAAAATCTCAATTGAACCAGAACGTGTAACTTTTGAACCAAAGCTCAGATCCGAAAAACAAACGTATATTAGTAGTGTCCTGAGTCGGGAATGCTAAAAAACCAACCCATTTTGTGATCTGATGTTTCCCTGGGGAGTTACACCCAAGTATATCTTAGAATTTGCAGAAAAACTCAATTGAACCAGAACGTGTAACTTTTCAACCAAAGCTGAGATCCGAAAAACAAACGTATATTAGTAGTGTCCTGAGTCGGGAATGCTAAAAAACCAACCCATTTTGTGATCTGATGTTTCCCTGGGGAGTTACACCCAAGTATATCTTAGAATTTGCAGAAAATCTCAATTGAACCAGAACGTGTAACTTTTTAACCAAAGCTCAGATTCGAAAAAGAAGCGTATATTAGTAGTGTCCTGAGTCGGGAATGCTAAAAAACCAACCCATTTTGTGATCTGATGTTTCCCTGGGGAGTTACACCCAAGTATATCTTAGAATTTGCAGAAAATCTCAATTGAACCAGAACGTGTAAATTTTGGACCAAAGCTCAGATTCGAAAAACAAACGTATATTAGTAGTGTCCTGAGTCGGGAATGCTAAAAAACCAACCCATTTTGTGATCTGATGTTTCCCTGGGGAGTTACACCCAAGAATATCTTAGAATTTGCAGAAAAACTCAATTGAACCAGAACGTGTAACTTTTGAACCAAAGCTCAGATTCGAAAAACAAATGTATATTAGTAGTGTCCTGAGTGGGGAATGCTAAAAAACCAACCCATTTTGTGATCTGATGTTTCCCTGGGGAGTTACACCCAAGTATATCTTAGAATTTGCAGAAAATCTCAATTGAACCAGAACGTGTAACTTTTGGACCAAAGCTCAGATTTGAAAAACAAACGTATATTAGTAGTGTCCTGAGTCGGGAATGCTAAAAAACCAACACATTTTGTGATCTGATGTTTCCCTGGGGAGTTACACCCAAGTATATCTTAGAATTTGCAGAAAAACTCAATTGAACCAGAACGTGTAACTTTTGAACCAAAGCTCAGATTCGAAAAACAAACGTATATTAGTAGTGTCCTTAGTCGCGAATGCTAAAAAACCAACACATTTTGTGATCTGATGTTTCCCTGGGGAGTTACACCCAAGTATATCTTAGAATTTGCAGAAAATCTCAATTGAACCAGAACGTGTAACTTTTCAACCAAAGCTGAGATCCGAAAAACAAACGTATATTAGTAGTGTCCTGAGTCGGGAATGCTAAAAAACCAACCCATTTTGTGATCTGATGTTTCCCTGGGGAGTTACACCCAAGTATATCTTAGAATTTGCAGAAAAACTCAATTGAATCAGAACGTGTAACTTTTGAACCAAAGCTCAGATTCGAAAAACAAACGTATATTAGTAGTGTCCTGAGTCGGGAATGCTATAAAACCAACCCATTTTGTGATCTGATGTTTCCCTGGGGAGTTACACCCAAGTATATCTTAGAATTTGCAGAAAATCTCAATTGAACCAGAACGTGTAACTTTTTAACCAAAGCTGAGATTCGAAAAACAAACGTATATTAGTAGTGTCCTGAGTCGGGAATGCTAAAAAACCAACCCATTTTGTGATCTGATGTTTCCCTGGGGAGTTACACCCAAGTATATCTTAGAATTTGCAGAAAAACTCAATTGAACCAGAACGTGTAACTTTTGAACCAAAGCTCAGATTCGAAAAACAAACGTATATTAGTAGTGTCCTGAGTCGGGAATGCTATAAAACCAACCCATTTTGTGATCTGATGTTTCCCTGGGGAGTTACACCCAAGTATATCTTAGAATTTGCAGAAAATCTCAATTGAACCAGAACGTGTAACTTTTTAACCAAAGCTCAGATTCGAAAAAGAAGCGTATATTAGTAGTGTCCTGAGTCGGGAATGCTAAAAAACAACCCATTTTGTTATCTGATGTTTCCCTGGGGAGTTACACCCAAGTATATCTTAGAATTTGCAGAAAAACTCAATTGAACCAGAACGTGTAACTTTTGAACCAAAGCTCAGATTCGAAAAACAAACGTATATTAGTAGTGTCCTGAGTCGGGAATGCTAAAAAACCAACCCATTTTGTGATCTGATGTTTCCCTGGGGAGTTACACCCAAGTATATCTTAGAATTTGCAGAAAATCTCAATTGAACCAAAACGTGTAACTTTTGAACCAAAGCTCAGATTCGAAAAACAAACGTATATTAGTAGTGTCCTGAGTCGGGAATGCTAAAAAACCAACCCATTTTGTGATCTGATGTTTCCCTGGGGAGTTACACCCAAGTATATCTTAGAATTTGCAGAAAATCTCAATTGAACCAGAACGTGTAACTTTTGAACCAAAGCTCAGATCCGAAAAACAAACGTATATTAGTAGTGTCCTGAGTCGGGAATGCTAAAAAACCAACCCATTTTGTGATCTGATGTTTCCCTGGGGAGTTACACCCAAGTATATCTTAGAATTTGCAGAAAAACTCAATTGAACCAGAACGTGTAACTTTTCAACCAAAGCTGAGATCCGAAAAACAAACGTATATTAGTAGTGTCCTGAGTCGGGAATGCTAAAAAACCAACCCATTTTGTGATCTGATGTTTCCCTGGGGAGTTACACCCAAGTATATCTTAGAATTTGCAGAAAATCTCAATTGAACCAGAACGTGTAACTTTTTAACCAAAGCTCAGATTCGAAAAAGAAGCGTATATTAGTAGTGTCCTGAGTCGGGAATGCTAAAAAACCAACCCATTTTGTGATCTGATGTTTCCCTGGGGAGTTACACCCAAGTATATCTTAGAATTTGCAGAAAATCTCAATTGAACCAGAACGTGTAAATTTTGGACCAAAGCTCAGATTCGAAAAACAAACGTATATTAGTAGTGTCCTGAGTCGGGAATGCTAAAAAACCAACCCATTTTGTGATCTGATGTTTCCCTGGGGAGTTACACCCAAGAATATCTTAGAATTTGCAGAAAAACTCAATTGAACCAGAACGTGTAACTTTTGAACCAAAGCTCAGATTCGAAAAACAAATGTATATTAGTAGTGTCCTGAGTGGGGAATGCTAAAAAACCAACCCATTTTGTGATCTGATGTTTCCCTGGGGAGTTACACCCAAGTATATCTTAGAATTTGCAGAAAATCTCAATTGAACCAGAACGTGTAACTTTTGGACCAAAGCTCAGATTTGAAAAACAAACGTATATTAGTAGTGTCCTGAGTCGGGAATGCTAAAAAACCAACACATTTTGTGATCTGATGTTTCCCTGGGGAGTTACACCCAAGTATATCTTAGAATTTGCAGAAAAACTCAATTGAACCAGAACGTGTAACTTTTGAACCAAAGCTCAGATTCGAAAAACAAACGTATATTAGTAGTGTCCTTAGTCGCGAATGCTAAAAAACCAACACATTTTGTGATCTGATGTTTCCCTGGGGAGTTACACCCAAGTATATCTTAGAATTTGCAGAAAAACTCAATTGAACCAGAACGTGTAACTTTTCAACCAAAGCTGAGATCCGAAAAACAAACGTATATTAGTAGTGTCCTGAGTCGGGAATGCTAAAAAACCAACCCATTTTGTGATCTGATGTTTCCCTGGGGAGTTACACCCAAGTATATCTTAGAATTTGCAGAAAATCTCAATTGAACCAGAACGTGTAACTTTTGGACCAAAGCTCAGATTTGAAAAACAAACGTATATTAGTAGTGTCCTGAGTCGGGAATGCTAAAAAACCAACACATTTTGTGATCTGATGTTTCCCTGGGGAGTTACACCCAAGTATATCTTAGAATTTGCAGAAAAACTCAATTGAACCAGAACGTGTAACTTTTGAACCAAAGCTCAGATTCGAAAAACAAACGTATATTAGTAGTGTCCTTAGTCGCGAATGCTAAAAAACCAACACATTTTGTGATCTGATGTTTCCCTGGGGAGTTACACCCAAGTATATCTTAGAATTTGCAGAAAATCTCAATTGAACCAGAACGTGTAACTTTTGAACCAAAGCTCAGATCCGAAAAACAAACGTATATTAGTAGTGTCCTGAGTCGGGAATGCTAAAAAACCAACACATTTTGTGATCTGATGTTTCCCTGGGGAGTTACACCCAAGTATATCTTAGAATTTGCAGAAAATCTCAATTGAACCAGAACGTGTAACTTTTGAACCAAAGCTGAGATTCGAAAAACAAACGTATATTAGTAGTGTCCTGAGTCGGGAATGCTAAAAAACCAACCCATTTTGTGATCTGATGTTTCCCTGGGGAGTTACACCCAAGTATATCTTAGAATTTGCAGAAAATCTCAATTGAACCAGAACGTGTAACTTTTGAACCAAAGCTCAGATCCGAAAAACAAACGTATATTAGTAGTGTCCTGAGTCGGGAATGCTAAAAAACCAACCCATTTTGTGATCTGATGTTTCCCTGGGGAGTTACACCCAAGTATATCTTAGAATTTGCAGAAAAACTCAATTGAACCAGAACGTGTAACTTTTCAACCAAAGCTGAGATCCGAAAAACAAACGTATATTAGTAGTGTCCTGAGTCGGGAATGCTAAAAAACCAACCCATTTTGTGATCTGATGTTTCCCTGGGGAGTTACACCCAAGTATATCTTAGAATTTGCAGAAAAACTCAATTGAACCAGAACGTGTAACTTTTGAACCAAAGCTCAGATCCGAAAAACAAACGTATATTAGTAGTGTCCTGAGTCGGGAATGCTAAAAAACCAACCCATTTTGTGATCTGATGTTTCGCTGGGGAGTTACACCCAAGTATATCTTAGAATTTGCAGAAAAACTCAATTGAACCAGAACGTGTAACTTTTCAACCAAAGCTCAGATCCGAAAAACAAACGTATATTAGTAGTGTCCTGAGTCGGGAATGCTAAAAAACCAACCCATTTTGTGATCTGATGTTTCCCTGGGGAGTTACACCCAAGTATATCTTAGAATTTGCAGAAAATCTCAATTGAACCAGAACGTGTAACTTTTGGACCAAAGCTCAGATTCGAAAAACAAACGTATATTAGTAGTGTCCTGAGTCGGGAATGCTAAAAAACCAACCCATTTTGTGATCTGATGTTTCCCTGGGGAGTTACACCCAAGTATATCTTAGAATTTGCAGAAAATCTCAACTGAACCAAAACGTGTTACTTTTGAACCAAAGCTCAGATTCGAAAAACAAACGTATATTAGTAGTGTCCTGAGTCGGGAATGCTAAAAAACCAACCCATTTTGTGATCTGATGTTTCCCTGGGGAGTTACACCCAAGTATATCTTAGAATTTGCAGAAAATCTCAATTGAACCAGAACGTGTAACTTTTGAACCAAAGCTCAGATTCGAAAAACAAACATATATTAGTAGTGTCCTGAGGTGGGAATGCTAAAAAACCAACCCATTTTGTGATCTGATGTTTCCCTGGGGAGTTACACCCAAGTATATCTTAGAATTTGCAGAAAAACTCAATTGAACCAGAACGTGTAACTTTTCAACCAAAGCTCAGATCCGAAAAACAAACGTATATTAGTAGTGTCCTGAGTCGGGAATGCTAAAAAACCAACCCATTTTGTGATCTAATGTTTCCCTGGGGAGTTACACCCAAGTATATCTTAGAATTTGCAGAAAATCTCAATTGAACCAAAACATGTAATTTTTGAACCAAAGCTCAGATTCGAAAAACAAACATATATTAGTAGTGTCCTGAGGTGGGAATGCTAAAAAACCAACCCATTTTGTGATCTGATGTTTCCCTGGGGAGTTACACCCAAGAATATCTTAGAATTTGCAGAAAAACTCAATTGAACCAGAACGTGTAACTTTTGAACCAAAGCTCAGATTCGAAAAACAAATGTATATTAGTAGTGTCCTGAGTGGGGAATGCTAAAAAACCAACCCATTTTGTGATCTGATGTTTCCCTGGGGAGTTACACCCAAGTATATCTTAGAATTTGCAGAAAATCTCAATTGAACCAGAACGTGTAACTTTTGGACCAAAGCTCAGATTTGAAAAACAAACGTATATTAGTAGTGTCCTGAGTCGGGAATGCTAAAAAACCAACACATTTTGTGATCTGATGTTTCCCTGGGGAGTTACACCCAAGTATATCTTAGAATTTGCAGAAAAACTCAATTGAACCAGAACGTGTAACTTTTGAACCAAAGCTCAGATTCGAAAAACAAACGTATATTAGTAGTGTCCTTAGTCGCGAATGCTAAAAAACCAACACATTTTGTGATCTGATGTTTCCCTGGGGAGTTACACCCAAGTATATCTTAGAATTTGCAGAAAATCTCAATTGAACCAGAACGTGTAACTTTTGAACCAAAGCTCAGATCCGAAAAACAAACGTATATTAGTAGTGTCCTGAGTCGGGAATGCTAAAAAACCAACACATTTTGTGATCTGATGTTTCCCTGGGGAGTTACACCCAAGTATATCTTAGAATTTGCAGAAAATCTCAATTGAACCAGAACGTGTAACTTTTGAACCAAAGCTGAGATTCGAAAAACAAACGTATATTAGTAGTGTCCTGAGTCGGGAATGCTAAAAAACCAACCCATTTTGTGATTTGATGTTTCCCTGGGGAGTTACACCCAAGTATATCTTAGAATTTGCAGAAAATCTCAATTGAACCAGAACGTGTAACTTTTCAACCAAAGCTGAGATCCGAAAAACAAACGTATATTAGTAGTGTCCTGAGTCGGGAATGCTAAAAAACCAACCCATTTTGTGATCTGATGTTTCCCTGGGGAGTTACACCCAAGTATATCTTAGAATTTGCAGAAAAACTCAATTGAACCAGAACGTGTAACTTTTGAACCAAAGCTCAGATTCGAAAAACAAACGTATATTAGTAGTGTCCTGAGTCGGGAATGCTATAAAACCAACCCATTTTGTGATCTGATGTTTCCCTGGGGAGTTACACCCAAGTATATCTTAGAATTTGCAGAAAATCTCAATTGAACCAGAACGTGTAACTTTTTAACCAAAGCTCAGATTCGAAAAAGAAGCGTATATTAGTAGTGTCCTGAGTCGGGAATGCTAAAAAACCAACCCATTTTGTGATCTGATGTTTCCCTGGGGAGTTACACCCAAGTATATCTTAGAATTTGCAGAAAAACTCAATTGAACCAGAACGTGTAACTTTTGAACCAAAGCTCAGATTCGAAAAAGAAGCGTATATTAGTAGTGTCCTGAGTCGGGAATGCTAAAAAACCAACCCATTTTGTTATCTGATGTTTCCCTGGGGAGTTACACCCAAGTATATCTTAGAATTTGCAGAAAAACTCAATTGAACCAGAACGTGTAACTTTTGAACCAAAGCTCAGATTCGAAAAACAAACGTATATTAGTAGTGTCCTGAGTCGGGAATGCTAAAAAACCAACCCATTTTGTGATCTGATGTTTCCCTGGGGAGTTACACCCAAGTATATCTTAGAATTTGCAGAAAATCTCAATTGAACCAAAACGTGTAACTTTTGAACCAAAGCTCAGATTCGAAAAACAAACGTATATTAGTAGTGTCCTGAGTCGGGAATGCTAAAAAACCAACCCATTTTGTGATCTGATGTTTCCCTGGGGAGTTACACCCAAGTATATCTTAGAATTTGCAGAAAATCTCAATTGAACCAGAACGTGTAACTTTTGAACCAAAGCTCAGATCCGAAAAACAAACGTATATTAGTAGTGTCCTGAGTCGGGAATGCTAAAAAACCAACCCATTTTGTGATCTGATGTTTCCCTGGGGAGTTACACCCAAGTATATCTTAGAATTTGCAGAAAAACTCAATTGAACCAGAACGTGTAACTTTTCAACCAAAGCTGAGATCCGAAAAACAAACGTATATTAGTAGTGTCCTGAGTCGGGAATGCTAAAAAACCAACCCATTTTGTGATCTGATGTTTCCCTGGGGAGTTACACCCAAGTATATCTTAGAATTTGCAGAAAATCTCAATTGAACCAGAACGTGTAACTTTTTAACCAAAGCTCAGATTCGAAAAAGAAGCGTATATTAGTAGTGTCCTGAGTCGGGAATGCTAAAAAACCAACCCATTTTGTGATCTGATGTTTCCCTGGGGAGTTACACCCAAGTATATCTTAGAATTTGCAGAAAAACTCAATTGAACCAGAACGTGTAACTTTTGAACCAAAGCTCAGATTCGAAAAACAAACGTATATTAGTAGTGTCCTGAGTCGGGAATGATATAAAACCAACCCATTTTGTGATCTGATGTTTCCCTGGGGAGTTACACCCAAGTATATCTTAGAATTTGCAGAAAATCTCAATTGAACCAGAACGTGTAACTTTTTAACCAAAGCTCAGATTCGAAAAAGAAGCGTATATTAGTAGTGTCCTGAGTCGGGAATGCTAAAAAACCAACCCATTTTGTTATCTGATGTTTCCCTGGGGAGTTACACCCAAGTATATCTTAGAATTTGCAGAAAAACTCAATTGAACCAGAACGTGTAACTTTTGAACCAAAGCTCAGATTCGAAAAACAAACGTATATTAGTAGTGTCCTGAGTCGGGAATGCTAAAAAACCAACCCATTTTGTGATCTGATGTTTCCCTGGGGAGTTACACCCAAGTATATCTTAGAATTTGCAGAAAATCTCAATTGAACCAAAACGTGTAACTTTTGAACCAAAGCTCAGATTCGAAAAACAAACGTATATTAGTAGTGTCCTGAGTCGGGAATGCTAAAAAACCAACCCATTTTGTGATCTGATGTTTCCCTGGGGAGTTACACCCAAGTATATCTTAGAATTTGCAGAAAATCTCAATTGAACCAGAACGTGTAACTTTTGGACCAAAGCTCAGATTTGAAAAACAAACGTATATTAGTAGTGTCCTGAGTCGGGAATGCTAAAAAACCAACACATTTTGTGATCTGATGTTTCCCTGGGGAGTTACACCCAAGTATATCTTAGAATTTGCAGAAAAACTCAATTGAACCAGAACGTGTAACTTTTGAACCAAAGCTCAGATTCGAAAAACAAACGTATATTAGTAGTGTCCTTAGTCGCGAATGCTAAAAAACCAACACATTTTGTGATCTGATGTTTCCCTGGGGAGTTACACCCAAGTATATCTTAGAATTTGCAGAAAATCTCAATTGAACCAGAACGTGTAACTTTTGAACCAAAGCTCAGATCCGAAAAACAAACGTATATTAGTAGTGTCCTGAGTCGGGAATGCTAAAAAACCAACACATTTTGTGATCTGATGTTTCCCTGGGGAGTTACACCCAAGTATATCTTAGAATTTGCAGAAAATCTCAATTGAACCAGAACGTGTAACTTTTGAACCAAAGCTGAGATTCGAAAAACAAACGTATATTAGTAGTGTCCTGAGTCGGGAATGCTAAAAAACCAACCCATTTTGTGATCTGATGTTTCCCTGGGGAGTTACACCCAAGTATATCTTAGAATTTGCAGAAAATCTCAATTGAACCAGAACGTGTAACTTTTGAACCAAAGCTCAGATCCGAAAAACAAACGTATATTAGTAGTGTCCTGAGTCGGGAATGCTAAAAAACCAACCCATTTTGTGATCTGATGTTTCCCTGGGGAGTTACACCCAAGTATATCTTAGAAGTTGCAGAAAAACTCAATTGAACCAGAACGTGTAACTTTTCAACCAAAGCTCAGATCCGAAAAACAAACGTATATTAGTAGTGTCCTGAGTCGGGAATGCTAAAAAACCAACCCATTTTGTGATCTAATGTTTCCCTGGGGAGTTACACCCAAGTATATCTTAGAATTTGCAGAAAATCTCAATTGAACCAAAACATGTAATTTTTGAACCAAAGCTCAGATTCGAAAAACAAACATATATTAGTAGTGTCCTGAGGTGGGAATGCTAAAAAACCAACCCATTTTGTGATCTGATGTTTCCCTGGGGAGTTACACCCAAGTATACCTTAGAATTTGCAGAAAAACTCAATTGAACCAGAACGTGTAACTTTTTAACCAAAGCTCAGATTCGAAAAAGAAGCGTATATTAGTAGTGTCCTGAGTCGGGAATGCTAAAAAACCAACCCATTTTGTTATCTGATGTTTCCCTGGGGAGTTACACCCAAGTATATCTTAGAATTTGCAGAAAAACTCAATTGAACCAGAACGTGTAACTTTTGAACCAAAGCTCAGATTCGAAAAACAAATGTATATTAGTAGTGTCCTGAGTGGGGAATGCTAAAAAACCAACCCATTTTGTGATCTGATGTTTCCCTGGGGAGTTACACCCAAGTATATCTTAGAATTTGCAGAAAATCTCAATTGAACCAGAACGTGTAACTTTTGGACCAAAGCTCAGATTTGAAAAACAAACGTATATTAGTAGTGTCCTGAGTCGGGAATGCTAAAAAACCAACACATTTTGTGATCTGATGTTTCCCTGGGGAGTTACACCCAAGTATATCTTAGAATTTGCAGAAAAACTCAATTGAACCAGAACGTGTAACTTTTGAACCAAAGCTCAGATTCGAAAAACAAACGTATATTAGTAGTGTCCTTAGTCGCGAATGCTAAAAAACCAACACATTTTGTGATCTGATGTTTCCCTGGGGAGTTACACCCAAGTATATCTTAGAATTTGCAGAAAATCTCAATTGAACCAGAACGTGTAACTTTTGAACCAAAGCTCAGATCCGAAAAACAAACGTATATTAGTAGTGTCCTGAGTCGGGAATGCTAAAAAACCAACACATTTTGTGATCTGATGTTTCCCTGGGGAGTTACACCCAAGTATATCTTAGAATTTGCAGAAAATCTCAATTGAACCAGAACGTGTAACTTTTGAACCAAAGCTGAGATTCGAAAAACAAACGTATATTAGTAGTGTCCTGAGTCGGGAATGCTAAAAAACCAACCCATTTTGTGATCTGATGTTTCCCTGGGGAGTTACACCCAAGTATATCTTAGAATTTGCAGAAAATCTCAATTGAACCAGAACGTGTAACTTTTGAACCAAAGCTCAGATCCGAAAAACAAACGTATATTAGTAGTGTCCTGAGTCGGGAATGCTAAAAAACCAACCCATTTTGTGATCTGATGTTTCCCTGGGGAGTTACACCCAAGTATATCTTAGAATTTGCAGAAAAACTCAATTGAACCAGAACGTGTAACTTTTCAACCAAAGCTGAGATCCGAAAAACAAACGTATATTAGTAGTGTCCTGAGTCGGGAATGCTAAAAAACCAACCCATTTTGTGATCTGATGTTTCCCTGGGGAGTTACACCCAAGTATACCTTAGAATTTGCAGAAAAACTCAATTGAACCAGAACGTGTAACTTTTTAACCAAAGCTCAGATTCGAAAAAGAAGCGTATATTAGTAGTGTCCTGAGTCGGGAATGCTAAAAAACCAACCCATTTTGTTATCTGATGTTTCCCTGGGGAGTTACACCCAAGTATATCTTAGAATTTGCAGAAAAACTCAATTGAACCAGAACGTGTAACTTTTGAACCAAAGCTCAGATTCGAAAAACAAACGTATATTAGTAGTGTCCTGAGTCGGGAATGCTAAAAAACCAACCCATTTTGTGATCTGATGTTTCCCTGGGGAGTTACACCCAAGTATATCTTAGAATTTGCAGAAAATCTCAATTGACCCAAAACGTGTAACTTTTGAACCAAAGCTCAGATTCGAAAAACAAACGTATATTAGTAGTGTCCTGAGTCGGGAATGCTAAAAAACCAACCCATTTTGTGATCTGATGTTTCCCTGGGGAGTTACACCCAAGTATATCTTAGAATTTGCAGAAAATCTCAATTGAACCAGAACGTGTAACTTTTGAACCAAAGCTGAGATTCGAAAAACAAACGTATATTAGTAGTGTCCTGAGTCGGGAATGCTAAAAAACCAACCCATTTTGTGATCTGATGTTTCCCTGGGGAGTTACACCCAAGTATATCTTAGAATTTGCAGAAAAACTCAATTGAACCAGAACGTGTAACTTTTGAACCAAAGCTCAGATTCGAAAAACAAACGTATATTAGTAGTGTCCTTAGTCGCGAATGCTAAAAAACCAACACATTTTGTGATCTGATGTTTCCCTGGGGAGTTACACCCAAGTATATCTTAGAATTTGCAGAAAATCTCAATTGAACCAGAACGTGTAACTTTTGAACCAAAGCTCAGATCCGAAAAACAAACGTATATTAGTAGTGTCCTGAGTCGGGAATGCTAAAAAACCAACACATTTTGTGATCTGATGTTTCCCTGGGGAGTTACACCCAAGTATATCTTAGAATTTGCAGAAAATCTCAATTGAACCAGAACGTGTAACTTTTGAACCAAAGCTGAGATTCGAAAAACAAACGTATATTAGTAGTGTCCTGAGTCGGGAATGCTAAAAAACCAACCCATTTTGTGATCTGATGTTTCCCTGGGGAGTTACACCCAAGTATATCTTAGAATTTGCAGAAAATCTCAATTGAACCAGAACGTGTAACTTTTCAACCAAAGCTCAGATCCGAAAAACAAACGTATATTAGTAGTGTCCTGAGTCGGGAATGCTAAAAAACCAACCCATTTTGTGATCTAATGTTTCCCTGGGGAGTTACACCCAAGTATATCTTAGAATTTGCAGAAAATCTCAATTGAACCAAAACATGTAATTTTTGAACCAAAGCTCAGATTCGAAAAACAAACATATATTAGTAGTGTCCTGAGGTGGGAATGCTAAAAAACCAACCCATTTTGTGATCTGATGTTTCCCTGGGGAGTTACACCCAAGTATACCTTAGAATTTGCAGAAAAACTCAATTGAACCAGAACGTGTAACTTTTTAACCAAAGCTCAGATTCGAAAAAGAAGCGTATATTAGTAGTGTCCTGAGTCGGGAATGCTAAAAAACCAACCCATTTTGTTATCTGATGTTTCCCTGGGGAGTTACACCCAAGTATATCTTAGAATTTGCAGAAAAACTCAATTGAACCAGAACGTGTAACTTTTGAACCAAAGCTCAGATTCGAAAAACAAATGTATATTAGTAGTGTCCTGAGTCGGGAATGCTAAAAAACCAACCCATTTTGTGATCTGATGTTTCCCTGGGGAGTTACACCCAAGTATATCTTAGAATTTGCAGAAAATCTCAATTGAACCAGAACGTGTAACTTTTGGACCAAAGCTCAGATTTGAAAAACAAACGTATATTAGTAGTGTCCTGAGTCGGGAATGCTAAAAAACCAACACATTTTGTGATCTGATGTTTCCCTGGGGAGTTACACCCAAGTATATCTTAGAATTTGCAGAAAAACTCAATTGAACCAGAACGTGTAACTTTTGAACCAAAGCTCAGATTCGAAAAACAAACGTATATTAGTAGTGTCCTTAGTCGCGAATGCTAAAAAACCAACACATTTTGTGATCTGATGTTTCCCTGGGGAGTTACACCCAAGTATATCTTAGAATTTGCAGAAAATCTCAATTGAACCAGAACGTGTAACTTTTGAACCAAAGCTCAGATCCGAAAAACAAACGTATATTAGTAGTGTCCTGAGTCGGGAATGCTAAAAAACCAACACATTTTGTGATCTGATGTTTCCCTGGGGAGTTACACCCAAGTATATCTTAGAATTTGCAGAAAATCTCAATTGAACCAGAACGTGTAACTTTTGAACCAAAGCTGAGATTCGAAAAACAAACGTATATTAGTAGTGTCCTGAGTCGGGAATGCTAAAAAACCAACCCATTTTGTGATCTGATGTTTCCCTGGGGAGTTACACCCAAGTATATCTTAGAATTTGCAGAAAATCTCAATTGAACCAGAACGTGTAACTTTTCAACCAAAGCTGAGATCCGAAAAACAAACGTATATTAGTAGTGTCCTGAGTCGGGAATGCTAAAAAACCAACCCATTTTGTGATCTGATGTTTCCCTGGGGAGTTACACCCAAGTATATCTTAGAATTTGCAGAAAAACTCAATTGAACCAGAACGTGTAACTTTTGAACCAAAGCTCAGATTCGAAAAACAAACGTATATTAGTAGTGTCCTGAGTCGGGAATGCTATAAAACCAACCCATTTTGTGATCTGATGTTTCCCTGGGGAGTTACACCCAAGTATATCTTAGAATTTGCAGAAAATCTCAATTGAACCAGAACGTGTAACTTTTTAACCAAAGCTCAGATTCGAAAAAGAAGCGTATATTAGTAGTGTCCTGAGTCGGGAATGCTAAAAAACCAACCCATTTTGTGATCTGATGTTTCCCTGGGGAGTTACACCCAAGTATATCTTAGAATTTGCAGAAAAACTCAATTGAACCAGAACGTGTAACTTTTGAACCAAAGCTCAGATTCGAAAAAGAAGCGTATATTAGTAGTGTCCTGAGTCGGGAATGCTAAAAAACCAACCCATTTTGTGATCTGATGTTTCCCTGGGGAGTTACACCCAAGTATATCTTAGAATTTGCAGAAAATCTCAATTGAACCAGAACGTGTAACTTTTGAACCAAAGCTGAGATTCGAAAAACAAACGTATATTAGTAGTGTCCTGAGTCGGGAATGCTAAAAAACCAACCCATTTTGTGATCTGATGTTTCCCTGGGGAGTTACACCCAAGTATATCTTAGAATTTGCAGAAAATCTCAATTGAACCAGAACGTGTAACTTTTGAACCAAAGCTCAGATCCGAAAAACAAACGTATATTAGTAGTGTCCTGAGTCGGGAATGCTAAAAAACCAACCCATTTTGTGATCTGATGTTTCCCTGGGGAGTTACACCCAAGTATATCTTAGAATTTGCAGAAAAACTCAATTGAACCAGAACGTGTAACTTTTCAACCAAAGCTGAGATCCGAAAAACAAACGTATATTAGTAGTGTCCTGAGTCGGGAATGCTAAAAAACCAACCCATTTTGTGATCTGATGTTTCCCTGGGGAGTTACACCCAAGTATACCTTAGAATTTGCAGAAAAACTCAATTGAACCAGAACGTGTAACTTTTTAACCAAAGCTCAGATTCGAAAAAGAAGCGTATATTAGTAGTGTCCTGAGTCGGGAATGCTAAAAAACCAACCCATTTTGTTATCTGATGTTTCCCTGGGGAGTTACACCCAAGTATATCTTAGAATTTGCAGAAAAACTCAATTGAACCAGAACGTGTAACTTTTGAACCAAAGCTCAGATTCGAAAAACAAACGTATATTAGTAGTGTCCTGAGTCGGGAATGCTAAAAAACCAACCCATTTTGTGATCTGATGTTTCCCTGGGGAGTTACACCCAAGTATATCTTAGAATTTGCAGAAAATCTCAATTGACCCAAAACGTGTAACTTTTGAACCAAAGCTCAGATTCGAAAAACAAACGTATATTAGTAGTGTCCTGAGTCGGGAATGCTAAAAAACCAACCCATTTTGTGATCTGATGTTTCCCTGGGGAGTTACACCCAAGTATATCTTAGAATTTGCAGAAAATCTCAATTGAACCAGAACGTGTAACTTTTGAACCAAAGCTGAGATTCGAAAAACAAACGTATATTAGTAGTGTCCTGAGTCGGGAATGCTAAAAAACCAACCCATTTTGTGATCTGATGTTTCCCTGGGGAGTTACACCCAAGTATATCTTAGAATTTGCAGAAAAACTCAATTGAACCAGAACGTGTAACTTTTGAACCAAAGCTCAGATTCGAAAAACAAACGTATATTAGTAGTGTCCTTAGTCGCGAATGCTAAAAAACCAACACATTTTGTGATCTGATGTTTCCCTGGGGAGTTACACCCAAGTATATCTTAGAATTTGCAAAAAATCTCAATTGAACCAGAACGTGTAACTTTTGAACCAAAGCTCAGATCCGAAAAACAAACGTATATTAGTAGTGTCCTGAGTCGGGAATGCTAAAAAACCAACACATTTTGTGATCTGATGTTTCCCTGGGGAGTTACACCCAAGTATATCTTAGAATTTGCAGAAAATCTCAATTGAACCAGAACGTGTAACTTTTGAACCAAAGCTGAGATTCGAAAAACAAACGTATATTAGTAGTGTCCTGAGTCGGGAATGCTAAAAAACCAACCCATTTTGTGATCTGATGTTTCCCTGGGGAGTTACACCCAAGTATATCTTAGAATTTGCAGAAAATCTCAATTGAACCAGAACGTGTAACTTTTCAACCAAAGCTCAGATCCGAAAAACAAACGTATATTAGTAGTGTCCTGAGTCGGGAATGCTAAAAAACCAACCCATTTTGTGATCTAATGTTTCCCTGGGGAGTTACACCCAAGTATATCTTAGAATTTGCAGAAAATCTCAATTGAACCAAAACATGTAATTTTTGAACCAAAGCTCAGATTCGAAAAACAAACATATATTAGTAGTGTCCTGAGGTGGGAATGCTAAAAAACCAACCCATTTTGTGATCTGATGTTTCCCTGGGGAGTTACACCCAAGTATACCTTAGAATTTGCAGAAAAACTCAATTGAACCAGAACGTGTAACTTTTTAACCAAAGCTCAGATTCGAAAAAGAAGCGTATATTAGTAGTGTCCTGAGTCGGGAATGCTAAAAAACCAACCCATTTTGTTATCTGATGTTTCCCTGGGGAGTTACACCCAAGTATATCTTAGAATTTGCAGAAAAACTCAATTGAACCAGAACGTGTAACTTTTGAACCAAAGCTCAGATTCGAAAAACAAATGTATATTAGTAGTGTCCTGAGTCGGGAATGCTAAAAAACCAACCCATTTTGTGATCTGATGTTTCCCTGGGGAGTTACACCCAAGTATATCTTAGAATTTGCAGAAAATCTCAATTGAACCAGAACGTGTAACTTTTGGACCAAAGCTCAGATTTGAAAAACAAACGTATATTAGTAGTGTCCTGAGTCGGGAATGCTAAAAAACCAACACATTTTGTGATCTGATGTTTCCCTGGGGAGTTACACCCAAGTATATCTTAGAATTTGCAGAAAAACTCAATTGAACCAGAACGTGTAACTTTTGAACCAAAGCTCAGATTCGAAAAACAAACGTATATTAGTAGTGTCCTTAGTCGCGAATGCTAAAAAACCAACACATTTTGTGATCTGATGTTTCCCTGGGGAGTTACACCCAAGTATATCTTAGAATTTGCAGAAAATCTCAATTGAACCAGAACGTGTAACTTTTGAACCAAAGCTCAGATCCGAAAAACAAACGTATATTAGTAGTGTCCTGAGTCGGGAATGCTAAAAAACCAACACATTTTGTGATCTGATGTTTCCCTGGGGAGTTACACCCAAGTATATCTTAGAATTTGCAGAAAATCTCAATTGAACCAGAACGTGTAACTTTTGAACCAAAGCTGAGATTCGAAAAACAAACGTATATTAGTAGTGTCCTGAGTCGGGAATGCTAAAAAACCAACCCATTTTGTGATCTGATGTTTCCCTGGGGAGTTACACCCAAGTATATCTTAGAATTTGCAGAAAATCTCAATTGAACCAGAACGTGTAACTTTTCAACCAAAGCTGAGATCCGAAAAACAAACGTATATTAGTAGTGTCCTGAGTCGGGAATGCTAAAAAACCAACCCATTTTGTGATCTGATGTTTCCCTGGGGAGTTACACCCAAGTATATCTTAGAATTTGCAGAAAAACTCAATTGAACCAGAACGTGTAACTTTTGAACCAAAGCTCAGATTCGAAAAACAAACGTATATTAGTAGTGTCCTGAGTCGGGAATGCTATAAAACCAACCCATTTTGTGATCTGATGTTTCCCTGGGGAGTTACACCCAAGTATATCTTAGAATTTGCAGAAAATCTCAATTGAACCAGAACGTGTAACTTTTTAACCAAAGCTCAGATTCGAAAAAGAAGCGTATATTAGTAGTGTCCTGAGTCGGGAATGCTAAAAAACCAACCCATTTTGTGATCTGATGTTTCCCTGGGGAGTTACACCCAAGTATATCTTAGAATTTGCAGAAAAACTCAATTGAACCAGAACGTGTAACTTTTGAACCAAAGCTCAGATTCGAAAAAGAAGCGTATATTAGTAGTGTCCTGAGTCGGGAATGCTAAAAAACCAACCCATTTTGTTATCTGATGTTTCCCTGGGGAGTTACACCCAAGTATATCTTAGAATTTGCAGAAAAACTCAATTGAACCAGAACGTGTAACTTTTGAACCAAAGCTCAGATTCGAAAAACAAACGTATATTAGTAGTGTCCTGAGTCGGGAATGCTAAAAAACCAACCCATTTTGTGATCTGATGTTTCCCTGGGGAGTTACACCCAAGTATATCTTAGAATTTGCAGAAAATCTCAATTGAACCAAAACGTGTAACTTTTGAACCAAAGCTCAGATTCGAAAAACAAACGTATATTAGTAGTGTCCTGAGTCGGGAATGCTAAAAAACCAACCCATTTTGTGATCTGATGTTTCCCTGGGGAGTTACACCCAAGTATATCTTAGAATTTGCAGAAAATCTCAATTGAACCAGAACGTGTAACTTTTGAACCAAAGCTCAGATCCGAAAAACAAACGTATATTAGTAGTGTCCTGAGTCGGGAATGCTAAAAAACCAACCCATTTTGTGATCTGATGTTTCCCTGGGGAGTTACACCCAAGTATATCTTAGAATTTGCAGAAAAACTCAATTGAACCAGAACGTGTAACTTTTCAACCAAAGCTGAGATCCGAAAAACAAACGTATATTAGTAGTGTCCTGAGTCGGGAATGCTAAAAAACCAACCCATTTTGTGATCTGATGTTTCCCTGGGGAGTTACACCCAAGTATATCTTAGAATTTGCAGAAAATCTCAATTGAACCAGAACGTGTAACTTTTTAACCAAAGCTCAGATTCGAAAAAGAAGCGTATATTAGTAGTGTCCTGAGTCGGGAATGCTAAAAAACCAACCCATTTTGTGATCTGATGTTTCCCTGGGGAGTTACACCCAAGTATATCTTAGAATTTGCAGAAAAACTCAATTGAACCAGAACGTGTAACTTTTGAACCAAAGCTCAGATTCGAAAAACAAACGTATATTAGTAGTGTCCTGAGTCGGGAATGATATAAAACCAACCCATTTTGTGATCTGATGTTTCCCTGGGGAGTTACACCCAAGTATATCTTAGAATTTGCAGAAAATCTCAATTGAACCAGAACGTGTAACTTTTTAACCAAAGCTCAGATTCGAAAAAGAAGCGTATATTAGTAGTGTCCTGAGTCGGGAATGCTAAAAAACCAACCCATTTTGTTATCTGATGTTTCCCTGGGGAGTTACACCCAAGTATATCTTAGAATTTGCAGAAAATCTCAATTGAACCAGAACGTGTAATTTTTGAACCAAAGCTCAGATTCGAAAAACAAACGTATATTAGTAGTGTCCTGAGGTGGGAATGCTAAAAAACCAACCCATTTTGTGATCTGATGTTTCCCTGGGGAGTTACACCCAAGTATACCTTAGAATTTGCAGAAAAACTCAATTGAACCAGAACGTGTAACTTTTTAACCAAAGCTCAGATTCGAAAAAGAAGCGTATATTAGTAGTGTCCTGAGTCGGGAATGCTAAAAAACCAACCCATTTTGTTATCTGATGTTTCCCTGGGGAGTTACACCCAAGTATATCTTAGAATTTGCAGAAAAACTCAATTGAACCAGAACGTGTAACTTTTGAACCAAAGCTCAGATTCGAAAAACAAATGTATATTAGTAGTGTCCTGAGTGGGGAATGCTAAAAAACCAACCCATTTTGTGATCTGATGTTTCCCTGGGGAGTTACACCCAAGTATATCTTAGAATTTGCAGAAAATCTCAATTGAACCAGAACGTGTAACTTTTGGACCAAAGCTCAGATTTGAAAAACAAACGTATATTAGTAGTGTCCTGAGTCGGGAATGCTAAAAAACCAACACATTTTGTGATCTGATGTTTCCCTGGGGAGTTACACCCAAGTATATCTTAGAATTTGCAGAAAAACTCAATTGAACCAGAACGTGTAACTTTTGAACCAAAGCTCAGATTCGAAAAACAAACGTATATTAGTAGTGTCCTTAGTCGCGAATGCTAAAAAACCAACACATTTTGTGATCTGATGTTTCCCTGGGGAGTTACACCCAAGTATATCTTAGAATTTGCAGAAAATCTCAATTGAACCAGAACGTGTAACTTTTGAACCAAAGCTCAGATCCGAAAAACAAACGTATATTAGTAGTGTCCTGAGTCGGGAATGCTAAAAAACCAACACATTTTGTGATCTGATGTTTCCCTGGGGAGTTACACCCAAGTATATCTTAGAATTTGCAGAAAATCTCAATTGAACCAGAACGTGTAACTTTTGAACCAAAGCTGAGATTCGAAAAACAAACGTATATTAGTAGTGTCCTGAGTCGGGAATGCTAAAAAACCAACCCATTTTGTGATCTGATGTTTCCCTGGGGAGTTACACCCAAGTATATCTTAGAATTTGCAGAAAATCTCAATTGAACCAGAACGTGTAACTTTTGAACCAAAGCTCAGATCCGAAAAACAAACGTATATTAGTAGTGTCCTGAGTCGGGAATGCTAAAAAACCAACCCATTTTGTGATCTGATGTTTCCCTGGGGAGTTACACCCAAGTATATCTTAGAATTTGCAGAAAAACTCAATTGAACCAGAACGTGTAACTTTTCAACCAAAGCTGAGATCCGAAAAACAAACGTATATTAGTAGTGTCCTGAGTCGGGAATGCTAAAAAACCAACCCATTTTGTGATCTGATGTTTCCCTGGGGAGTTACACCCAAGTATACCTTAGAATTTGCAGAAAAACTCAATTGAACCAGAACGTGTAACTTTTGAACCAAAGCTCAGATTCGAAAAACAAATGTATATTAGTAGTGTCCTGAGTGGGGAATGCTAAAAAACCAACCCATTTTGTGATCTGATGTTTCCCTGGGGAGTTACACCCAAGTATATCTTAGAATTTGCAGAAAATCTCAATTGAACCAGAACGTGTAACTTTTGGACCAAAGCTCAGATTTGAAAAACAAAGGTATATTAGTAGTGTCCTGAGTCGGGAATGCTAAAAAACCAACACATTTTGTGATCTGATGTTTCCCTGGGGAGTTACACCCAAGTATATCTTAGAATTTGCAGAAAATCTCAATTGAACCAGAACGTGTAACTTTTGAACCAAAGCTCAGATCCGAAAAACAAACGTATATTAGTAGTGTCCTGAGTCGGGAATGCTAAAAAAACCAACCCATTTTGTGATCTGATGTTTCCCTGGGGAGTTACACCCAAGTATATCTTAGAATTTGCAGAAAATCTCAATTGAACCAGAACGTGTAACTTTTGGACCAAAGCTCAGATTCGAAAAACAAACATATATTAGTAGTGTCCTGAGTCGGGAATGCTAAAAAACCAACCCATTTTGTGATCTAATGTTTCCCTGGGGAGTTACACCCAAGTATATCTTAGAATTTGCAGAAAATCTCAATTGAACCAAAACGTGTAACTTTTGAACCAAAGCTCAGATTCGAAAAACAAACATATATTAGTAGTGTCCTGAGTCGGGAATGCTAAAAAACCAACCCATTTTGTGATCTGATGTTTCCCTGGGGAGTTACACCCAAGAATATCTTAGAATTTGCAGAAAAACTCAATTGAACCAGAACGTGTAACTTTTGAACCAAAGCTCAGATTCGAAAAACAAATGTATATTAGTAGTGTCCTGAGTGGGGAATGCTAAAAAACCAACCCATTTTGTGATCTGATGTTTCCCTGGGGAGTTACACCCAAGTATATCTTAGAATTTGCAGAAAATCTCAATTGAACCAAAACGTGTAACTTTTGAACCAAAGCTCAGATTCGAAAAACAAACGTATATTAGTAGTGTCCTGAGTCGGGAATGCTAAAAAACCAACCCATTTTGTGATCTGATGTTTCCCTGGGGAGTTACACCCAAGTATATCTTAGAATTTGCAGAAAATCTCAATTGAACCAGAACGTGTAACTTTTGAACCAAAGCTCAGATTCGAAAAACAAACGTATATTAGTAGTGTCCTGAGTCGGGAATGCTAAAAAACCAACCCATTTTGTGATCTGATGTTTCCCTGGGGAGTTACACCCAAGTATATCTTAGAATTTGCAGAAAATCTCAATTGAACCAGAACGTGTAACTTTTGAACCAAAGCTCAGATTCGAAAAACAAACATATATTAGTAGTGTCCTGAGTGGGGAATGCTAAAAAACCAACCCATTTTGTGATCTGATGTTTCCCTGGGGAGTTACACCCAAGTATATCTTAGAATTTGCAGAAAATCTCAATTGAACCAGAACGTGTAACTTTTGAACCAAAGCTCAGATTCGAAAAACAAACGTATATTAGTAGTGTCCTTAGTCGCGAATGCTAAAAAACCAACACATTTTGTGATCTGATGTTTCCCTGGGGAGTTACACCCAAGTATATCTTAGAATTTGCAGAAAATCTCAATTGAACCAGAACGTGTAACTTTTGAACCAAAGCTCAGATCCGAAAAACAAACGTATATTAGTAGTGTCCTGAGTCGGGAATGCTAAAAAACCAACACATTTTGTGATCTGATGTTTCCCTGGGGAGTTACACCCAAGTATATCTTAGAATTTGCAGAAAATCTCAATTGAACCAGAACGTGTAACTTTTGAACCAAAGCTGAGATTCGAAAAACAAACGTATATTAGTAGTGTCCTGAGTCGGGAATGCTAAAAAACCAACCCATTTTGTGATCTGATGTTTCCCTGGGGAGTTACACCCAAGTATATCTTAGAATTTGCAGAAAATCTCAATTGAACCAGAACGTGTAACTTTTGAACCAAAGCTCAGATCCGAAAAACAAACGTATATTAGTAGTGTCCTGAGTCGGGAATGCTAAAAAACCAACCCATTTTGTGATCTGATGTTTCCCTGGGGAGTTACACCCAAGTATATCTTAGAATTTGCAGAAAAACTCAATTGAACCAGAACGTGTAACTTTTCAACCAAAGCTCAGATCCGAAAAACAAACGTATATTAGTAGTGTCCTGAGTCGGGAATGCTAAAAAACCAACCCATTTTGTGATCTAATGTTTCCCTGGGGAGTTACACCCAAGTATATCTTAGAATTTGCAGAAAATCTCAATTGAACCAAAACATGTAATTTTTGAACCAAAGCTCAGATTCGAAAAACAAACATATATTAGTAGTGTCCTGAGGTGGGAATGCTAAAAAACCAACCCATTTTGTGATCTGATGTTTCCCTGGGGAGTTACACCCAAGTATACCTTAGAATTTGCAGAAAAACTCAATTGAACCAGAACGTGTAACTTTTTAACCAAAGCTCAGATTCGAAAAAGAAGCGTATATTAGTAGTGTCCTGAGTCGGGAATGCTAAAAAACCAACCCATTTTGTTATCTGATGTTTCCCTGGGGAGTTACACCCAAGTATATCTTAGAATTTGCAGAAAAACTCAATTGAACCAGAACGTGTAACTTTTGAACCAAAGCTCAGATTCGAAAAACAAATGTATATTAGTAGTGTCCTGAGTGGGGAATGCTAAAAAACCAACCCATTTTGTGATCTGATGTTTCCCTGGGGAGTTACACCCAAGTATATCTTAGAATTTGCAGAAAATCTCAATTGAACCAGAACGTGTAACTTTTGGACCAAAGCTCAGATTTGAAAAACAAACGTATATTAGTAGTGTCCTGAGTCGGGAATGCTAAAAAACCAACACATTTTGTGATCTGATGTTTCCCTGGGGAGTTACACCCAAGTATATCTTAGAATTTGCAGAAAAACTCAATTGAACCAGAACGTGTAACTTTTGAACCAAAGCTCAGATTCGAAAAACAAACGTATATTAGTAGTGTCCTTAGTCGCGAATGCTAAAAAACCAACACATTTTGTGATCTGATGTTTCCCTGGGGAGTTACACCCAAGTATATCTTAGAATTTGCAGAAAATCTCAATTGAACCAGAACGTGTAACTTTTGAACCAAAGCTCAGATCCGAAAAACAAACGTATATTAGTAGTGTCCTGAGTCGGGAATGCTAAAAAACCAACACATTTTGTGATCTGATGTTTCCCTGGGGAGTTACACCCAAGTATATCTTAGAATTTGCAGAAAATCTCAATTGAACCAGAACGTGTAACTTTTGAACCAAAGCTGAGATTCGAAAAACAAACGTATATTAGTAGTGTCCTGAGTCGGGAATGCTAAAAAACCAACCCATTTTGTGATCTGATGTTTCCCTGGGGAGTTACACCCAAGTATATCTTAGAATTTGCAGAAAATCTCAATTGAACCAGAACGTGTAACTTTTGAACCAAAGCTCAGATCCGAAAAACAAACGTATATTAGTAGTGTCCTGAGTCGGGAATGCTAAAAAACCAACCCATTTTGTGATCTGATGTTTCCCTGGGGAGTTACACCCAAGTATATCTTAGAATTTGCAGAAAAACTCAATTGAACCAGAACGTGTAACTTTTCAACCAAAGCTGAGATCCGAAAAACAAACGTATATTAGTAGTGTCCTGAGTCGGGAATGCTAAAAAACCAACCCATTTTGTGATCTGATGTTTCCCTGGGGAGTTACACCCAAGTATACCTTAGAATTTGCAGAAAAACTCAATTGAACCAGAACGTGTAACTTTTTAACCAAAGCTCAGATTCGAAAAAGAAGCGTATATTAGTAGTGTCCTGAGTCGGGAATGCTAAAAAACCAACCCATTTTGTTATCTGATGTTTCCCTGGGGAGTTACACCCAAGTATATCTTAGAATTTGCAGAAAAACTCAATTGAACCAGAAAGTGTAACTTTTGAACCAAAGCTCAGATTCGAAAAACAAACGTATATTAGTAGTGTCCTGAGTCGGGAATGCTAAAAAACCAACCCATTTTGTGATCTGATGTTTCCCTGGGGAGTTACACCCAAGTATATCTTAGAATTTGCAGAAAATCTCAATTGACCCAAAACGTGTAACTTTTGAACCAAAGCTCAGATTCGAAAAACAAACGTATATTAGTAGTGTCCTGAGTCGGGAATGCTAAAAAACCAACCCATTTTGTGATCTGATGTTTCCCTGGGGAGTTACACCCAAGTATATCTTAGAATTTGCAGAAAATCTCAATTGAACCAGAACGTGTAACTTTTGAACCAAAGCTGAGATTCGAAAAACAAACGTATATTAGTAGTGTCCTGAGTCGGGAATGCTAAAAAACCAACCCATTTTGTGATCTGATGTTTCCCTGGGGAGTTACACCCAAGTATATCTTAGAATTTGCAGAAAATCTCAATTGAACCAGAACGTGTAACTTTTGAACCAAAGCTCAGATCCGAAAAACAAACGTATATTAGTAGTGTCCTGAGTCGGGAATGCTAAAAAACCAACCCATTTTGTGATCTGATGTTTCCCTGGGGAGTTACACCCAAGTATATCTTAGAATTTGCAGAAAAACTCAATTGAACCAGAACGTGTAACTTTTCAACCAAAGCTGAGATCCGAAAAACAAACGTATATTAGTAGTGTCCTGAGTCGGGAATGCTAAAAAACCAACCCATTTTGTGATCTGATGTTTCCCTGGGGAGTTACACCCAAGTATATCTTAGAATTTGCAGAAAAACTCAATTGAACCAGAACGTGTAACTTTTTAACCAAAGCTCAGATTCGAAAAAGAAGCGTATATTAGTAGTGTCCTGAGTCGGGAATGCTAAAAAACCAACCCATTTTGTTATCTGATGTTTCCCTGGGGAGTTACACCCAAGTATATCTTAGAATATGCAGAAAAACTCAATTGAACCAGAACGTGTAACTTTTGAACCAAAGCTCAGATTCGAAAAACAAACGTATATTAGTAGTGTCCTGAGTCGGGAATGCTAAAAAACCAACCCATTTTGTGATCTGATGTTTCCCTGGGGAGTTACACCCAAGTATATCTTAGAATTTGCAGAAAATCTCAATTGACCCAAAACGTGTAACTTTTGAACCAAAGCTCAGATTCGAAAAACAAACGTATATTAGTAGTGTCCTGAGTCGGGAATGCTAAAAAACCAACCCATTTTGTGATCTGATGTTTCCCTGGGGAGTTACACCCAAGTATATCTTAGAATTTGCAGAAAATCTCAATTGAACCAGAACGTGTAACTTTTGAACCAAAGCTCAGATTCGAAAAACAAACATATATTAGTAGTGTCCTGAGTGGGGAATGCTAAAAAACCAACCCATTTTGTGATCTGATGTTTCCCTGGGGAGTTACACCCAAGTATATCTTAGAATTTGCAGAAAAACTCAATTGAACCAGAACGTGTAACTTTTCAACCAAAGCTCAGATCCGAAAAACAAACGTATATTAGTAGTGTCCTGAGTCGGGAATGCTAAAAAACCAACCCATTTTGTGATCTAATGTTTCCCTGGGGAGTTACACCCAAGTATATCTTAGAATTTGCAGAAAATCTCAATTGAACCAAAACATGTAATTTTTGAACCAAAGCTCAGTTTCGAAAAACAAACATATATTAGTAGTGTCCTGAGTCGGAAATGCTAAAAAACCAACCCATTTTGTGATCTAATGTTTCCCTGGGGAGTTACACCCAAGTATATCTTAGAATTTGCAGAAAATCTCAATTGAACCAAAACATGTAACTTTTGAACCAAAGCTCAGATTCGAAAAACAAACATATATTAGTAGTGTCCTGAGTGGGGAATGCTAAAAAACCAACCCATTTTGTGATCTGATGTTTCCCTGGGGAGTTACACCCAAGTATATCTTAGAATTTGCAGAAAATCTCAATTGAACCAGAACGTGTAACTTTTGAACCAAAGCTCAGATCCGAAAAACAAACGTATATTAGTAGTGTCCTGAGTCGGGAATGCTAAAAAACCAACCCATTTTGTGATCTGATGTTTCCCTGGGGAGTTACACCCAAGTATATCTTAGAATTTGCAGAAAATCTCAATTGAACCAGAACGTGTAACTTTTGGACCAAAGCTCAGATTCGAAAAACAAACGTATATTAGTAGTGTCCTGAGTCGGGAATGCTAAAAAACCAACACATTTTGTGATCTGATGTTTCCCTGGGGAGTTACACCCAAGTATATCTTAGAATTTGCAGAAAATCTCAATTGAACCAGAACGTGTAACTTTTCAACCAAAGCTGAGATCCGAAAAACAAACGTATATTAGTAGTGTCCTGAGTCGGGAATGCTAAAAAACCAACCCATTTTGTGATCTGATGTTTCCCTGGGGAGTTACACCCAAGTATATCTTAGAATTTGCAGAAAAACTCAATTGAACCAGAACGTGTAACTTTTTAACCAAAGCTCAGATTCGAAAAAGAAGCGTATATTAGTAGTGTCCTGAGTCGGGAATGCTAAAAAACCAACCCATTTTGTTATCTGATGTTTCCCTGGGGAGTTACACCCAAGTATATCTTAGAATATGCAGAAAAACTCAATTGAACCAGAACGTGTAACTTTTGAACCAAAGCTCAGATTCGAAAAACAAACGTATATTAGTAGTGTCCTGAGTCGGGAATGCTAAAAAACCAACCCATTTTGTGATCTGATGTTTCCCTGGGGAGTTACACCCAAGTATATCTTAGAATTTGCAGAAAATCTCAATTGACCCAAAACGTGTAACTTTTGAACCAAAGCTCAGATTCGAAAAACAAACGTATATTAGTAGTGTCCTGAGTCGGGAATGCTAAAAAACCAACCCATTTTGTGATCTGATGTTTCCCTGGGGAGTTACACCCAAGTATATCTTAGAATTTGCAGAAAATCTCAATTGAACCAGAACGTGTAACTTTTGAACCAAAGCTCAGATTCGAAAAACAAACATATATTAGTAGTGTCCTGAGTGGGGAATGCTAAAAAACCAACCCATTTTGTGATCTGATGTTTCCCTGGGGAGTTACACCCAAGTATATCTTAGAATTTGCAGAAAAACTCAATTGAACCAGAACGTGTAACTTTTCAACCAAAGCTCAGATCCGAAAAACAAACGTATATTAGTAGTGTCCTGAGTCGGGAATGCTAAAAAACCAACCCATTTTGTGATCTAATGTTTCCCTGGGGAGTTACACCCAAGTATATCTTAGAATTTGCAGAAAATCTCAATTGAACCAAAACATGTAATTTTTGAACCAAAGCTCAGTTTCGAAAAACAAACATATATTAGTAGTGTCCTGAGTCGGAAATGCTAAAAAACCAACCCATTTTGTGATCTAATGTTTCCCTGGGGAGTTACACCCAAGTATATCTTAGAATTTGCAGAAAATCTCAATTGAACCAAAACATGTAACTTTTGAACCAAAGCTCAGATTCGAAAAACAAACATATATTAGTAGTGTCCTGAGTCGGGAATGCTAAAAAACCAACCCATTTTGTGATCTGATGTTTCCCTGGGGAGTTACACCCAAGAATATCTTAGAATTTGCAGAAAAACTCAATTGAACCAGAACGTGTAACTTTTGAACCAAAGCTCAGATTCGAAAAACAAATGTATATTAGTAGTGTCCTGAGTGGGGAATGCTAAAAAACCAACCCATTTTGTGATCTGATGTTTCCCTGGGGAGTTACACCCAAGTATATCTTAGAATTTGCAGAAAATCTCAATTGAACCAGAACGTGTAACTTTTGGACCAAAGCTCAGATTTGAAAAACAAACGTATATTAGTAGTGTCCTGAGTCGGGAATGCTAAAAAACCAACACATTTTGTGATCTGATGTTTCCCTGGGGAGTTACACCCAAGTATATCTTAGAATTTGCAGAAAATCTCAATTGAACCAGAACGTGTAACTTTTGAACCAAAGCTGAGATTCGAAAAACAAACGTATATTAGTAGTGTCCTGAGTCGGGAATGCTAAAAAACCAACACATTTTGTGATCTGATGTTTCCCTGGGGAGTTACACCCAAGTATATCTTAGAATTTGCAGAAAAACTCAATTGAACCAGAACGTGTAACTTTTGAACCAAAGCTCAGATTCGAAAAACAAACGTATATTAGTAGTGTCCTTAGTCGCGAATGCTAAAAAACCAACACATTTTGTGATCTGATGTTTCCCTGGGGAGTTACACCCAAGTATATCTTAGAATTTGCAGAAAATCTCAATTGAACCAGAACGTGTAACTTTTGAACCAAAGCTCAGATCCGAAAAACAAACGTATATTAGTAGTGTCCTGAGTCGGGAATGCTAAAAAACCAACACATTTTGTGATCTGATGTTTCCCTGGGGAGTTACACCCAAGTATATCTTAGAATTTGCAGAAAATCTCAATTGAACCAGAACGTGTAACTTTTGAACCAAAGCTGAGATTCGAAAAACAAACGTATATTAGTAGTGTCCTGAGTCGGGAATGCTAAAAAACCAACCCATTTTGTGATCTGATGTTTCCCTGGGGAGTTACACCCAAGTATATCTTAGAATTTGCAGAAAATCTCAATTGAACCAGAACGTGTAACTTTTGAACCAAAGCTCAGATCCGAAAAACAAACGTATATTAGTAGTGTCCTGAGTCGGGAATGCTAAAAAACCAACCCATTTTGTGATCTGATGTTTCCCTGGGGAGTTACACCCAAGTATATCTTAGAATTTGCAGAAAATCTCAATTGAACCAGAACGTGTAACTTTTGGACCAAAGCTCAGATTCGAAAAACAAACGTATATTAGTAGTGTCCTGAGTCGGGAATGCTAAAAAACCAACACATTTTGTGATCTGATGTTTCCCTGGGGAGTTACACCCAAGTATATCTTAGAATTTGCAGAAAATCTCAATTGAACCAGAACGTGTAACTTTTGAACCAAAGCTCAGATTCGAAAAACAAACATATATTAGTAGTGTCCTGAGTGGGGAATGCTAAAAAACCAACCCATTTTGTGATCTGATGTTTCCCTGGGGAGTTACACCCAAGTATATCTTAGAATTTGCAGAAAAACTCAATTGAACCAGAACGTGTAACTTTTCAACCAAAGCTCAGATCCGAAAAACAAACGTATATTAGTAGTGTCCTGAGTCGGGAATGCTAAAAAACCAACCCATTTTGTGATCTAATGTTTCCCTGGGGAGTTACACCCAAGTATATCTTAGAATTTGCAGAAAATCTCAATTGAACCAAAACATGTAATTTTTGAACCAAAGCTCAGTTTCGAAAAACAAACATATATTAGTAGTGTCCTGAGTCGGAAATGCTAAAAAACCAACCCATTTTGTGATCTAATGTTTCCCTGGGGAGTTACACCCAAGTATATCTTAGAATTTGCAGAAAATCTCAATTGAACCAAAACATGTAACTTTTGAACCAAAGCTCAGATTCGAAAAACAAACATATATTAGTAGTGTCCTGAGTCGGGAATGCTAAAAAACCAACCCATTTTGTGATCTGATGTTTCCCTGGGGAGTTACACCCAAGAATATCTTAGAATTTGCAGAAAAACTCAATTGAACCAGAACGTGTAACTTTTGAACCAAAGCTCAGATTCGAAAAACAAATGTATATTAGTAGTGTCCTGAGTGGGGAATGCTAAAAAACCAACCCATTTTGTGATCTGATGTTTCCCTGGGGAGTTACACCCAAGTATATCTTAGAATTTGCAGAAAATCTCAATTGAACCAGAACGTGTAACTTTTGGACCAAAGCTCAGATTTGAAAAACAAACGTATATTAGTAGTGTCCTGAGTCGGGAATGCTAAAAAACCAACACATTTTGTGATCTGATGTTTCCCTGGGGAGTTACACCCAAGTATATCTTAGAATTTGCAGAAAATCTCAATTGAACCAGAACGTGTAACTTTTGAACCAAAGCTGAGATTCGAAAAACAAACGTATATTAGTAGTGTCCTGAGTCGGGAATGCTAAAAAACCAACCCATTTTGTGATCTGATGTTTCCCTGGGGAGTTACACCCAAGTATATCTTAGAATTTGCAGAAAATCTCAATTGAACCAGAACGTGTAACTTTTGAACCAAAGCTCAGATCCGAAAAACAAACGTATATTAGTAGTGTCCTGAGTCGGGAATGGTAAAAAACCAACCCATTTTGTGATCTGATGTTTCCCTGGGGAGTTACACCCAAGTATATCTTAGAATTTGCAGAAAAACTCAATTGAACCAGAACGTGTAACTTTTCAACCAAAGCTGAGATCCGAAAAACAAACGTATATTAGTAGTGTCCTGAGTCGGGAATGCTAAAAAACCAACCCATTTTGTGATCTGATGTTTCCCTGGGGAGTTACACCCAAGTATATCTTAGAATTTGCAGAAAATCTCAATTGAACCAGAACGTGTAACTTTTGGACCAAAGCTCAGATTCGAAAAACAAACGTATATTAGTAGTGTCCTGAGTCGGGAATGCTAAAAAACCAACACATTTTGTGATCTGATGTTTCCCTGGGGAGTTACACCCAAGTATATCTTAGAATTTGCAGAAAATCTCAATTGAACCAAAACATGTAACTTTTGAACCAAAGCTCAGATTCGAAAAACAAACATATATTAGTAGTGTCCTGAGTCGGGAATGCTAAAAAACCAACCCATTTTGTGATCTGATGTTTCCCTGGGGAGTTACACCCAAGAATATCTTAGAATTTGCAGAAAAACTCAATTGAACCAGAACGTGTAACTTTTGGACCAAAGCTCAGATTCGAAAAACAAACGTATATTAGTAGTGTCCTGAGTCGGGAATGCTAAAAAACCAACCCATTTTGTTATCTGATGTTTCCCGGGGGAGTTACACCCAAGTATATCTTAGAATTTGCAGAAAAACTCAATTGAACCAGAACGTGTAACTTTTGAACCAAAGCTCAGATTCGAAAAACAAACGTATATTAGTAGTGTCCTGAGTCGGGAATGCTAAAAAACCAACCCATTTTGTGATCTGATGTTTCCCTGGGGAGTTACACCCAAGTATATCTTAGAATTTGCAGAAAATCTCAATTGAACCAAAACGTGTAACTTTTGAACCAAAGCTCAGATTCGAAAAACAAACGTATATTAGTAGTGTCCTGAGTCGGGAATGCTAAAAAACCAACCCATTTTGTGATCTGATGTTTCCCTGGGGAGTTACACCCAAGTATATCTTAGAATTTGCAGAAAATCTCAATTGAACCAGAACGTGTAACTTTTGAACCAAAGCTCAGATTCGAAAAACAAACATATATTAGTAGTGTCCTGAGGTGGGAATGCTAAAAAACCAACCCATTTTGTGATCTGATGTTTCCCTGGGGAGTTACACCCAAGTATATCTTAGAATTTGCAGAAAAACTCAATTGAACCAGAACGTGTAACTTTTGAACCAAAGCTCAGATTCGAAAAACAAACATATATTAGTAGTGTCCTGAGGTGGGAATGCTAAAAAACCAACCCATTTTGTGATCTGATGTTTCCCTGGGGAGTTACACCCAAGTATATCTTAGAATTTGCAGAAAAACTCAATTGAACCAGAACGTGTAACTTTTCAACCAAAGCTCAGATCCGAAAAACAAACGTATATTAGTAGTGTCCTGAGTCGGGAATGCTAAAAAACCAACCCATTTTGTGATCTAATGTTTCCCTGGGGAGTTACACCCAAGTATATCTTAGAATTTGCAGAAAATCTCAATTGAACCAAAACATGTAATTTTTGAACCAAAGCTCAGTTTCGAAAAACAAACATATATTAGTAGTGTCCTGAGTCGGAAATGCTAAAAAACCAACCCATTTTGTGATCTGATGTTTCCCTGGGGAGTTACACCCAAGTATATCTTAGAATTTGCAGAAAATCTCAATTGAACCAGAACGTGTAACTTTTGAACCAAAGCTCAGATCCGAAAAACAAACGTATATTAGTAGTGTCCTGAGTCGGGAATGCTAAAAAACCAACACATTTTGTGATCTGATGTTTCCCTGGGGAGTTACACCCAAGTATATCTTAGAATTTGCAGAAAATCTCAATTGAACCAGAACGTGTAACTTTTGAACCAAAGCTGAGATTCGAAAAACAAACGTATATTAGTAGTGTCCTGAGTCGGGAATGCTAAAAAACCAACCCATTTTGTGATCTGATGTTTCCCTGGGGAGTTACACCCAAGTATATCTTAGAATTTGCAGAAAATCTCAATTGAACCAGAACGTGTAACTTTTGAACCAAAGCTCAGATCCGAAAAACAAACGTATATTAGTAGTGTCCTGAGTCGGGAATGCTAAAAAACCAACCCATTTTGTGATCTGATGTTTCCCTGGGGAGTTACACCCAAGTATATCTTAGAATTTGCAGAAAAACTCAATTGAACCAGAACGTGTAACTTTTCAACCAAAGCTGAGATCCGAAAAACAAACGTATATTAGTAGTGTCCTGAGTCGGGAATGCTAAAAAACCAACCCATTTTGTGATCTGATGTTTCCCTGGGGAGTTACACCCAAGTATATCTTAGAATTTGCAGAAAAACTCAATTGAACCAGAACGTGTAACTTTTGAACCAAAGCTCAGATCCGAAAAACAAACGTATATTAGTAGTGTCCTGAGTCGGGAATGCTAAAAAACCAACCCATTTTGTGATCTGATGTTTCCCTGGGGAGTTACACCCAAGTATATCTTAGAATTTGCAGAAAATCTCAATTGAACCAAAACGTGTAACTTTTGAACCAAAGCTCAGATTCGAAAAACAAACGTATATTAGTAGTGTCCTGAGTCGGGAATGCTAAAAAACCAACCCATTTTGTGATCTGATGTTTCCCTGGGGAGTTACACCCAAGTATATCTTAGAATTTGCAGAAAATCTCAATTGAACCAGAACGTGTAACTTTTGAACCAAAGCTCAGATTCGAAAAACAAACATATATTAGTAGTGTCCTGAGGTGGGAATGCTAAAAAACCAACCCATTTTGTGATCTGATGTTTCCCTGGGGAGTTACACCCAAGAATATCTTAGAATTTGCAGAAAAACTCAATTGAACCAGAACGTGTAACTTTTGAACCAAAGCTCAGATTCGAAAAACAAATGTATATTAGTAGTGTCCTGAGTGGGGAATGCTAAAAAACCAACCCATTTTGTTATCTGATGTTTCCCTGGGGAGTTACACCCAAGTATATCTTAGAATTTGCAGAAAATCTCAATTGAGCCAAAACATGTAATTTTTGAACCAAAGCTCAGTTTCGAAAAACAAACATATATTAGTAGTGTCCTGAGTCGGAAATGCTAAAAAACCAACCCATTTTGTGATCTAATGTTTCCCTGGGGAGTTACACCCAAGTATATCTTAGAATTTGCAGAAAATCTCAATTGAACCAAAACATGTAACTTTTGAACCAAAGCTCAGATTCGAAAAACAAACATATATTAGTAGTGTCCTGAGTCGGGAATGCTAAAAAACCAACCCATTTTGTGATCTGATGTTTCCCTGGGGAGTTACACCCAAGAATATCTTAGAATTTGCAGAAAAACTCAATTGAACCAGAACGTGTAACTTTTGAACCAAAGCTCAGATTCGAAAAACAAATGTATATTAGTAGTGTCCTGAGTGGGGAATGCTAAAAAACCAACCCATTTTGTGATCTGATGTTTCCCTGGGGAGTTACACCCAAGTATATCTTAGAATTTGCAGAAAATCTCAATTGAACCAGAACGTGTAACTTTTGGACCAAAGCTCAGATTTGAAAAACAAACGTATATTAGTAGTGTCCTGAGTCGGGAATGCTAAAAAACCAACCCATTTTGTGATCTGATGTTTCCCTGGGGAGTTACACCCAAGTATATCTTAGAATTTGCAGAAAATCTCAATTGAACCAGAACGTGTAACTTTTGGACCAAAGCTCAGATTCGAAAAACAAACGTATATTAGTAGTGTCCTGAGTCGGGAATGCTAAAAAACCAACACATTTTGTGATCTGATGTTTCCCTGGGGAGTTACACCCAAGTATATCTTAGAATTTGCAGAAAATCTCAATTGAACCAAAACATGTAACTTTTGAACCAAAGCTCAGATTCGAAAAACAAACATATATTAGTAGTGTCCTGAGTCGGGAATGCTAAAAAACCAACCCATTTTGTGATCTGATGTTTCCCTGGGGAGTTACACCCAAGAATATCTTAGAATTTGCAGAAAATCTCAATTGAACCAGAACGTGTAACTTTTGGACCAAAGCTCAGATTTGAAAAACAAACGTATATTAGTAGTGTCCTGAGTCGGGAATGCTAAAAAACCAACCCATTTTGTGATCTGATGTTTCCCTGGGGAGTTACACCCAAGTATATCTTAGAATTTGCAGAAAATCTCAATTGAACCAGAACGTGTAACTTTTGGACCAAAGCTCAGATTCGAAAAACAAACGTATATTAGTAGTGTCCTGAGTCGGGAATGCTAAAAAACCAACACATTTTGTGATCTGATGTTTCCCTGGGGAGTTACACCCAAGTATATCTTAGAATTTGCAGAAAATCTCAATTGAACCAAAACATGTAACTTTTGAACCAAAGCTCAGATTCGAAAAACAAACATATATTAGTAGTGTCCTGAGTCGGGAATGCTAAAAAACCAACCCATTTTGTGATCTGATGTTTCCCTGGGGAGTTACACCCAAGAATATCTTAGAATTTGCAGAAAAACTCAATTGAACCAGAACGTGTAACTTTTGGACCAAAGCTCAGATTCGAAAAACAAACGTATATTAGTAGTGTCCTGAGTCGGGAATGCTAAAAAACCAACCCATTTTGTTATCTGATGTTTCCCGGGGGAGTTACACCCAAGTATATCTTAGAATTTGCAGAAAAACTCAATTGAACCAGAACGTGTAACTTTTGAACCAAAGCTCAGATCCGAAAAACAAACGTATATTAGTAGTGTCCTGAGTCGGGAATGGTAAAAAACCAACCCATTTTGTGATCTGATGTTTCCCTGGGGAGTTACACCCAAGTATATCTTAGAATTTGCAGAAAAACTCAATTGAACCAGAACGTGTAACTTTTCAACCAAAGCTGAGATCCGAAAAACAAACGTATATTAGTAGTGTCCTGAGTCGGGAATGCTAAAAAACCAACCCATTTTGTGATCTGATGTTTCCCTGGGGAGTTACACCCAAGTATATCTTAGAATTTGCAGAAAATCTCAATTGAACCAGAACGTGTAACTTTTGGACCAAAGCTCAGATTCGAAAAACAAACGTATATTAGTAGTGTCCTGAGTCGGGAATGCTAAAAAACCAACACATTTTGTGATCTGATGTTTCCCTGGGGAGTTACACCCAAGTATATCTTAGAATTTGCAGAAAATCTCAATTGAACCAAAACATGTAACTTTTGAACCAAAGCTCAGATTCGAAAAACAAACATATATTAGTAGTGTCCTGAGTCGGGAATGCTAAAAAACCAACCCATTTTGTGATCTGATGTTTCCCTGGGGAGTTACACCCAAGAATATCTTAGAATTTGCAGAAAAACTCAATTGAACCAGAACGTGTAACTTTTGGACCAAAGCTCAGATTCGAAAAACAAACGTATATTAGTAGTGTCCTGAGTCGGGAATGCTAAAAAACCAACCCATTTTGTTATCTGATGTTTCCCGGGGGAGTTACACCCAAGTATATCTTAGAATTTGCAGAAAAACTCAATTGAACCAGAACGTGTAACTTTTGAACCAAAGCTCAGATTCGAAAAACAAACGTATATTAGTAGTGTCCTGAGTCGGGAATGCTAAAAAACCAACCCATTTTGTGATCTGATGTTTCCCTGGGGAGTTACACCCAAGTATATCTTAGAATTTGCAGAAAATCTCAATTGAACCAAAACGTGTAACTTTTGAACCAAAGCTCAGATTCGAAAAACAAACGTATATTAGTAGTGTCCTGAGTCGGGAATGCTAAAAAACCAACCCATTTTGTGATCTGATGTTTCCCTGGGGAGTTACACCCAAGTATATCTTAGAATTTGCAGAAAATCTCAATTGAACCAGAACGTGTAACTTTTGAACCAAAGCTCAGATTCGAAAAACAAACATATATTAGTAGTGTCCTGAGGTGGGAATGCTAAAAAACCAACCCATTTTGTGATCTGATGTTTCCCTGGGGAGTTACACCCAAGTATATCTTAGAATTTGCAGAAAAACTCAATTGAACCAGAACGTGTAACTTTTCAACCAAAGCTCAGATCCGAAAAACAAACGTATATTAGTAGTGTCCTGAGTCGGGAATGCTAAAAAACCAACCCATTTTGTGATCTAATGTTTCCCTGGGGAGTTACACCCAAGTATATCTTAGAATTTGCAGAAAATCTCAATTGAACCAAAACATGTAATTTTTGAACCAAAGCTCAGTTTCGAAAAACAAACATATATTAGTAGTGTCCTGAGTCGGAAATGCTAAAAAACCAACCCATTTTGTAATCTGATGTTTCCCTGGGGAGTTACACCCAAGAATATCTTAGAATTTGCAGAAAAACTCAATTGAACCAGAACGTGTAACTTTTGAACCAAAGCTCAGATTCGAAAAACAAACGTATATTAGTAGTGTCCTTAGTCGCGAATGCTAAAAAACCAACACATTTTGTGATCTGATGTTTCCCTGGGGAGTTACACCCAAGTATATCTTAGAATTTGCAGAAAATCTCAATTGAACCAGAACGTGTAACTTTTGAACCAAAGCTCAGATCCGAAAAACAAACTTTTATTAATAGTGTCCTGAGTCGGGAATGCTAAAAAACCAACCCATTTTGTGATCTGATGTTTCCCTGGGGAGTTACACCCAAGTATATCTTAGAATTTGCAGAAAAACTCAATTGAACCAGAACGTGTAACTTTTGGACCAAAGCTGAGATTCGAAAAACAAAGGTATATTAGTAGTGTCCTGAGTCGGGAATGCTAAAAAACCAACCCATTTTGTGATCTGATGTTTCCCTGGGGAGTTACACCCAAGTATATCTTAGAATTTGCAGAAAATCTCAATTGAACCAGAACGTGTAACTTTTGAACCAAAGCTCAGATCCGAAAAACAAACGTATATTAGTAGTGTCCTGAGTCGGGAATGCTAAAAAACCAACCCATTTTGTGATCTGATGTTTCCCTGGGGAGTTACACCCAAGTATATCTTAGAATTTGCAGAAAAACTCAATTGAACCAGAACGTGTAACTTTTCAACCAAAGCTGAGATCCGAAAAACAAACGTATATTAGTAGTGTCCTGAGTCGGGAATGCTAAAAAACCAACCCATTTTGTGATCTGATGTTTCCCTGGGGAGTTACACCCAAGTATATCTTAGAATTTGCAGAAAAACTCAATTGAACCAGAACGTGTAACTTTTGAACCAAAGCTCAGATCCGAAAAACAAACGTATATTAGTAGTGTCCTGAGTCGGGAATGCTAAAAAACCAACCCATTTTGTGATCTGATGTTTCCCTGGGGAGTTACACCCAAGTATATCTTAGAATTTGCAGAAAAACTCAATTGAACCAGAACGTGTAACTTTTCAACCAAAGCTCAGATCCGAAAAACAAACGTATATTAGTAGTGTCCTGAGTCGGGAATGCTAAAAAACCAACCCATTTTGTGATCTGATGTTTCCCTGGGGAGTTACACCCAAGTATATCTTAGAATTTGCAGAAAATCTCAATTGAACCAGAACGTGTAACTTTTGGACCAAAGCTCAGATTCGAAAAAAAAAAAGTATATTAGTAGTGTCCTGAGTCGGGAATGCTAAAAAACCAACCCATTTTGTGATCTGATGTTTCCCTGGGGAGTTACACCCAAGTATATCTTAGAATTTGCAGAAAATCTCAATTGAACCAAAACGTGTAACTTTTGAACCAAAGCTCAGATTCGAAAAACAAACGTATATTAGTAGTGTCCTGAGTCGGGAATGCTAAAAAACCAACCCATTTTGTGATCTGATGTTTCCCTGGGGAGTTACACCCAAGTATATCTTAGAATTTGCAGAAAATCTCAATTGAACCAGAACGTGTAACTTTTGAACCAAAGCTCAGATTCGAAAAACAAACATATATTAGTAGTGTCCTGAGGTGGGAATGCTAAAAAACCAACCCATTTTGTGATCTGATGTTTCCCTGGGGAGTTACACCCAAGTATATCTTAGAATTTGCAGAAAAACTCAATTGAACCAGAACGTGTAACTTTTCAACCAAAGCTCAGATCCGAAAAACAAACGTATATTAGTAGTGTCCTGAGTCGGGAATGCTAAAAAACCAACCCATTTTGTGATCTAATGTTTCCCTGGGGAGTTACACCCAAGTATATCTTAGAATTTGCAGAAAATCTCAATTGAACCAAAACATGTAATTTTTGAACCAAAGCTCAGATTCGAAAAACAAACATATATTAGTAGTGTCCTGAGGTGGGAATGCTAAAAAACCAACCCATTTTGTGATCTGATGTTTCCCTGGGGAGTTACACCCAAGAATATCTTAGAATTTGCAGAAAAACTCAATTGAACCAGAACGTGTAACTTTTGAACCAAAGCTCAGATTCGAAAAACAAATGTATATTAGTAGTGTCCTGAGTGGGGAATGCTAAAAAACCAACCCATTTTGTGATCTGATGTTTCCCTGGGGAGTTACACCCAAGTATATCTTAGAATTTGCAGAAAATCTCAATTGAACCAGAACGTGTAACTTTTGGACCAAAGCTCAGATTTGAAAAACAAACGTATATTAGTAGTGTCCTGAGTCGGGAATGCTAAAAAACCAACACATTTTGTGATCTGATGTTTCCCTGGGGAGTTACACCCAAGTATATCTTAGAATTTGCAGAAAAACTCAATTGAACCAGAACGTGTAACTTTTGAACCAAAGCTCAGATTCGAAAAACAAACGTATATTAGTAGTGTCCTTAGTCGCGAATGCTAAAAAACCAACACATTTTGTGATCTGATGTTTCCCTGGGGAGTTACACCCAAGTATATCTTAGAATTTGCAGAAAATCTCAATTGAACCAGAACGTGTAACTTTTGAACCAAAGCTGAGATTCGAAAAACAAACGTATATTAGTAGTGTCCTGAGTCGGGAATGCTAAAAAACCAACCCATTTTGTGATCTGATGTTTCCCTGGGGAGTTACACCCAAGTATATCTTAGAATTTGCAGAAAATCTCAATTGAACCAAAACGTGTAACTTTTGAACCAAAGCTCAGATTCGAAAAACAAACGTATATTAGTAGTGTCCTGAGTCGGGAATGCTAAAAAACCAACCCATTTTGTGATCTGATGTTTCCCTGGGGAGTTACACCCAAGTATATCTTAGAATTTGCAGAAAATCTCAATTGAACCAGAACGTGTAACTTTTGGACCAAAGCTCAGATTTGAAAAACAAACGTATATTAGTAGTGTCCTGAGTCGGGAATGCTAAAAAACCAACACATTTTGTGATCTGATGTTTCCCTGGGGAGTTACACCCAAGTATATCTTAGAATTTGCAGAAAAACTCAATTGAACCAGAACGTGTAACTTTTGAACCAAAGCTCAGATTCGAAAAACAAACGTATATTAGTAGTGTCCTTAGTCGCGAATGCTAAAAAACCAACACATTTTGTGATCTGATGTTTCCCTGGGGAGTTACACCCAAGTATATCTTAGAATTTGCAGAAAATCTCAATTGAACCAGAACGTGTAACTTTTGAACCAAAGCTCAGATCTGAAAAACAAACGTATATTAGTAGTGTCCTGAGTCGGGAATGCTAAAAAACCAACACATTTTGTGATCTGATGTTTCCCTGGGGAGTTACACCCAAGTATATCTTAGAATTTGCAGAAAATCTCAATTGAACAAGAACGTGTAACTTTTGAACCAAAGCTGAGATTCGAAAAACAAACGTATATTAGTAGTGTCCTGAGTCGGGAATGCTAAAAAACCAACCCATTTTGTGATCTGATGTTTCCCTGGGGAGTTACACCCAAGTATATCTTAGAATTTGCAGAAAATCTCAATTGAACCAGAACGTGTAACTTTTGAACCAAAGCTGAGATTCGAAAAACAAACGTATATTAGTAGTGTCCTGAGTCGGGAATGCAAAAAAACCAACCCATTTTGTGATCTGATGTTTCCCTGGGGAGTTACACCCAAGTATATCTTAGAATTTGCAGAAAATCTCAATTGAACCAGAACGTGTAACTTTTGAACCAAAGCTCAGATCCGAAAAACAAACGTATATTAGTAGTGTCCTGAGTCGGGAATGCTAAAAAACCAACCCATTTTGTGATCTGATGTTTCCCTGGGGAGTTACACCCAAGTATATCTTAGAATTTGCAGAAAAACTCAATTGAACCAGAACGTGTAACTTTTCAACCAAAGCTCAGATCCGAAAAACAAACGTATATTAGTAGTGTCCTGAGTCGGGAATGCTAAAAAACCAACCCATTTTGTGATCTAATGTTTCCCTGGGGAGTTACACCCAAGTATATCTTAGAATTTGCAGAAAATCTCAATTGAACCAAAACATGTAATTTTTGAACCAAAGCTCAGATTCGAAAAACAAACATATATTAGTAGTGTCCTGAGGTGGGAATGCTAAAAAACCAACCCATTTTGTGATCTGATGTTTCCCTGGGGAGTTACACCCAAGAATATCTTAGAATTTGCAGAAAAACTCAATTGAACCAGAACGTGTAACTTTTGAACCAAAGCTCAGATTCGAAAAACAAATGTATATTAGTAGTGTCCTGAGTGGGGAATGCTAAAAAACCAACCCATTTTGTGATCTGATGTTTCCCTGGGGAGTTACACCCAAGTATATCTTAGAATTTGCAGAAAATCTCAATTGAACCAGAACGTGTAACTTTTGGACCAAAGCTCAGATTTGAAAAACAAACGTATATTAGTAGTGTCCTGAGTCGGGAATGCTAAAAAACCAACACATTTTGTGATCTGATGTTTCCCTGGGGAGTTACACCCAAGTATATCTTAGAATTTGCAGAAAAACTCAATTGAACCAGAACGTGTAACTTTTGAACCAAAGCTCAGATTCGAAAAACAAACGTATATTAGTAGTGTCCTTAGTCGCGAATGCTAAAAAACCAACACATTTTGTGATCTGATGTTTCCCTGGGGAGTTACACCCAAGTATATCTTAGAATTTGCAGAAAATCTCAATTGAACCAGAACGTGTAACTTTTGAACCAAAGCTCAGATCCGAAAAACAAACGTATATTAGTAGTGTCCTGAGTCGGGAATGCTAAAAAACCAACACATTTTGTGATCTGATGTTTCCCTGGGGAGTTACACCCAAGTATATCTTAGAATTTGCAGAAAATCTCAATTGAACCAGAACGTGTAACTTTTGAACCAAAGCTGAGATTCGAAAAACAAACGTATATTAGTAGTGTCCTGAGTCGGGAATGCTAAAAAACCAACCCATTTTGTGATCTGATGTTTCCCTGGGGAGTTACACCCAAGTATATCTTAGAATTTGCAGAAAATCTCAATTGAACCAGAACGTGTAACTTTTGAACCAAAGCTCAGATCCGAAAAACAAACGTATATTAGTAGTGTCCTGAGTCGGGAATGCTAAAAAACCAACCCATTTTGTGATCTGATGTTTCCCTGGGGAGTTACACCCAAGTATATCTTAGAATTTGCAGAAAAACTCAATTGAACCAGAACGTGTAACTTTTCAACCAAAGCTGAGATCCGAAAAACAAACGTATATTAGTAGTGTCCTGAGTCGGGAATGCTAAAAAACCAACCCATTTTGTGATCTGATGTTTCCCTGGGGAGTTACACCCAAGTATATCTTAGAATTTGCAGAAAAACTCAATTGAACCAGAACGTGTAACTTTTGAACCAAAGCTCAGATTCGAAAAACAAACGTATATTAGTAGTGTCCTGAGTCGGGAATGCTATAAAACCAACCCATTTTGTGATCTGATGTTTCCCTGGGGAGTTACACCCAAGTATATCTTAGAATTTGCAGAAAATCTCAATTGAACCAGAACGTGTAACTTTTTAGCCAAAGCTCAGATTCGAAAAAGAAGCGTATATTAGTAGTGTCCTGAGTCGGGAATGCTAAAAAACCAACCCATTTTGTGATCTGATGTTTCCCTGGGGAGTTACACCCAAGTATATCTTAGAATTTGCAGAAAAACTCAATTGAACCAGAACGTGTAACTTTTGAACCAAAGCTCAGATTCGAAAAACAAACGTATATTAGTAGTGTCCTGAGTCGGGAATGCTATAAAACCAACCCATTTTGTGATCTGATGTTTCCCTGGGGAGTTACACCCAAGTATATCTTAGAATTTGCAGAAAATCTCAATTGAACCAGAACGTGTAACTTTTTAACCAAAGCTCAGATTCGAAAAAGAAGCGTATATTAGTAGTGTCCTGAGTCGGGAATGCTAAAAAACCAACCCATTTTGTTATCTGATGTTTCCCTGGGGAGTTACACCCAAGCATATCTTAGAATTTGCAGAAAAACTCAATTGAACCAGAACGTGTAACTTTTGAACCAAAGCTCAGATTCGAAAAACAAACGTATATTAGTAGTGTCCTGAGTCGGGAATGCTAAAAAACCAACCCATTTTGTGATCTGATGTTTCCCTGGGGAGTTACACCCAAGTATATCTTAGAATTTGCAGAAAATCTCAATTGAACCAAAACGTGTAACTTTTGAACCAAAGCTCAGATTCGAAAAACAAACGTATATTAGTAGTGTCCTGAGTCGGGAATGCTAAAAAACCAACCCATTTTGTGATCTGATGTTTCCCTGGGGAGTTACACCCAAGTATATCTTAGAATTTGCAGAAAATCTCAATTGAACCAGAACGTGTAACTTTTGGACCAAAGCTCAGATTTGAAAAACAAACGTATATTAGTAGTGTCCTGAGTCGGGAATGCTAAAAAACCAACACATTTTGTGATCTGATGTTTCCCTGGGGAGTTACACCCAAGTATATCTTAGAATTTGCAAAAAAACTCAATTGAACCAGAACGTGTAACTTTTGAAGCAAAGCTCAGATTCGAAAAACAAACGTATATTAGTAGTGTCCTTAGTCGCGAATGCTAAAAAACCAACACATTTTGTGATCTGATGTTTCCCTGGGGAGTTACACCCAAGTATATCTTAGAATTTGCAGAAAATCTCAATTGAACCAGAACGTGTAACTTTTGAACCAAAGCTCAGGTCCGAAAAACAAACGTATATTAGTAGTGTCCTGAGTCGGGAATGCTAAAAAACCAACACATTTTGTGATCTGATGTTTCCCTGGGGAGTTACACCCAAGTATATCTTAGAATTTGCAGAAAATCTCAATTGAACCAGAACGTGTAACTTTTGAACCAAAGCTGAGATTCGAAAAACAAACGTATATTAGTAGTGTCCTGAGTCGGGAATGCTAAAAAACCAACCCATTTTGTGATCTGATGTTTCCCTGGGGAGTTACACCCAAGTATATCTTAGAATTTGCAGAAAATCTCAATTGAACCAGAACGTGTAACTTTTGAACCAAAGCTCAGATCCGAAAAACAAACGTATATTAGTAGTGTCCTGAGTCGGGAATGCTAAAAAACCAACCCATTTTGTGATCTGATGTTTCCCTGGGGAGTTACACCCAAGTATATCTTAGAATTTGCAGAAAAACTCAATTGAACCAGAACGTGTAACTTTTCAACCAAAGCTGAGATCCGAAAAACAAACGTATATTAGTAGTGTCCTGAGTCGGGAATGCTAAAAAACCAACCCATTTTGTGATCTGATGTTTCCCTGGGGAGTTACACCCAAGTATATCTTAGAATTTGCAGAAAAACTCAATTGAACCAGAACGTGTAACTTTTGAACCAAAGCTCAGATTCGAAAAACAAACGTATATTAGTAGTGTCCTGAGTCGGGAATGCTATAAAACCAACCCATTTTGTGATCTGATGTTTCCCTGGGGATTTACACCCAAGTATATCTTAGAATTTGCAGAAAATCTCAATTGAACCAGAACGTGTAACTTTTTAACCAAAGCTCAGATTCGAAAAAGAAGCGTATATTAGTAGTGTCCTGAGTCGGGAATGCTAAAAAACCAACCCATTTTGTGATCTGATGTTTCCCTGGGGAGTTACACCCAAGTATATCTTAGAATTTGCAGAAAAACTCAATTGAACCAGAACGTGTAACTTTTGAACCAAAGCTCAGATTCGAAAAACAAACGTATATTAGTAGTGTCCTGAGTCGGGAATGCTATAAAACCAACCCATTTTGTGATCTGATGTTTCCCTGGGGAGTTACACCCAAGTATATCTTAGAATTTGCAGAAAATCTCAATTGAACCAGAACGTGTAACTTTTTAACCAAAGCTCAGATTCGAAAAAGAAGCGTATATTAGTAGTGTCCTGAGTCGGGAATGCTAAAAAACCAACCCATTTTGTTATCTGATGTTTCCCTGGGGAGTTACACCCAAGTATATCTTAGAATTTGCAGAAAAACTCAATTGAACCAGAACGTGTAACTTTTGAACCAAAGCTCAGATTCGAAAAACAAACGTATATTAGTAGTGTCCTGAGTCGGGAATGCTAAAAAACCAACCCATTTTGTGATCTGATGTTTCCCTGGGGAGTTACACCCAAGTATATCTTAGAATTTGCAGAAAATCTCAATTGAACCAAAACGTGTAACTTTTGAACCAAAGCTCAGATTCGAAAAACAAACGTATATTAGTAGTGTCCTGAGTCGGGAATGCTAAAAAACCAACCCATTTTGTGATCTGATGTTTCCCTGGGGAGTTACACCCAAGTATATCTTAGAATTTGCAGAAAAACTCAATTGAACCAGAACGTGTAACTTTTCAACCAAAGCTCAGATCCGAAAAACAAACGTATATTAGTAGTGTCCTGAGTCGGGAATGCTAAAAAACCAACCCATTTTGTGATCTAATGTTTCCCTGGGGAGTTACACCCAAGTATATCTTAGAATTTGCAGAAAATCTCAATTGAACCAAAACATGTAATTTTTGAACCAAACCTCAGTTTCGAAAAACAAACATATATTAGTAGTGTCCTGAGTCGGAAATGCTAAAAAACCAACCCATTTTGTGATCTAATGTTTCCCTGGGGAGTTACACCCAAGTATATCTTAGAATTTGCAGAAAATCTCAATTGAACCAAAACATGTAACTTTTGAACCAAAGCTCAGATTCGAAAAACAAACATATATTAGTAGTGTCCTGAGTCGGGAATGCTAAAAAACCAACCCATTTTGTGATCTGATGTTTCCCTGGGGAGTTACACCCAAGAATATCTTAGAATTTGCAGAAAAACTCAATTGAACCAGAACATGTAACTTTTGAACCAAAGCTCAGATTCGAAAAACAAATGTATATTAGTAGTGTCCTGAGTGGGGAATGCTAAAAAACCAACCCATTTTGTGATCTGATGTTTCCCTGGGGAGTTACACCCAAGTATATCTTAGAATTTGCAGAAAATCTCAATTGAACCAGAACGTGTAACTTTTGGACCAAAGCTCAGATTTGAAAAACAAACGTATATTAGTAGTGTCCTGAGTCGGGAATGCTAAAAAACCAACCCATTTTGTGATCTGATGTTTCCCTGGGGAGTTACACCCAAGTATATCTTAGAATTTGCAGAAAAACTCAATTGAACCAGAACGTGTAACTTTTGAACCAAAGCTCAGATTCGAAAAACAAAGGTATATTAGTAGTGTCCTGAGTCGGGAATGCTAAAAAACCAACCCATTTTGTGATCTGATGTTTCCCTGGGGAGTTACACCCAAGAATATCTTAGAATTTGCAGAAAAACTCAATTGAACCAGAACGTGTAACTTTTGGACCAAAGCTCAGATTCGAAAAACAAACGTATATTAGTAGTGTCCTGAGTCGGGAATGCTAAAAAACCAACACATTTTGTGATCTGATGTTTCCCTGGGGAGTTACACCCAAGTATATCTTAGAATTTGCAGAAAATCTCAATTGAACCAGAACGTGTAACTTTTGAACCAAAGCTGAGATTCGAAAAACAAACGTATATTAGTAGTGTCCTGAGTCTGGAATGCTAAAAAACCAACCCATTTTGTGATCTGATGTTTCCCTGGGGAGTTACACCCAAGTATATCTTAGAATTTGCAGAAAATCTCAATTGAACCAGAACGTGTAACTTTTGAACCAAAGCTCAGATCCGAAAAACAAACGTATATTAGTAGTGTCCTGATTCGGGAATGGTAAAAAACCAACCCATTTTGTGATCTGATGTTTCCCTGGGGAGTTACACCCAAGTATATCTTAGAATTTGCAGAAAAACTCAATTGAACCAGAACGTGTAACTTTTCAACCAAAGCTGAGATCCGAAAAACAAACGTATATTAGTAGTGTCCTGAGTCGGGAATGCTAAAAAACCAACCCATTTTGTGATCTGATGTTTCCCTGGGGAGTTACACCCAAGTATATCTTAGAATTTGCAGAAAATCTCAATTGAACCAGAACGTGTAACTTTTGGACCAAAGCTCAGATTCGAAAAACAAACGTATATTAGTAGTGTACTGAGTCGGGAATGCGAAAAAACCAACACATTTTGTGATCTGATGTTTCCCTGGGGAGTTACACCCAAGTATATCTTAGAATTTGCAGAAAATCTCAATTGAACCAAAACATGTAACTTTTGAACCAAAGCTCAGATTCGAAAAACAAACATATATTAGTAGTGTCCTGAGTCGGGAATGCTAAAAAACCAACCGATTTTGTGATCTGATGTTTCCCTGGGGAGTTACACCCAAGAATATCTTAGAATTTGCAGAAAAACTCAATTGAACCAGAACGTGTAACTTTTGGACCAAAGCTCAGATTCGAAAAACAAACGTATATTAGTAGTGTCCTGAGTCGGGAATGCTAAAAAACCAACACATTTTGTGATCTGATGTTTCCCTGGGGAGTTACACCCAAGTATATCTTAGAATTTGCAGAAAAACTCAATTGAACCAGAACGTGTAACTTTTCAACCAAAGCTCAGATCCGAAAAACAAACGTATATTAGTAGTGTCCTGAGTCGGGAATGCTAAAAAACCAACCCATTTTGTGATCTGATGTTTCCCTGGGGAGTTACACCCAAGTATATCTTAGAATTTGCAGAAAAACTCAATTGAACCAGAACGTGTAACTTTTGAACCAAAGCTCAGATTCGAAAAACAAACGTATATTAGTAGTGTCCTGAGTCGGGAATGCTAAAAAACCAACACATTTTGTGATCTGATGTTTCCCTGGGGAGTTACACCCAAGTATATCTTAGAATTTGCAGAAAATCTCAATTGAACCAGAACGTGTAACTTTTGAACCAAAGCTGAGATCCGAAAAACAAACGTATATTAGTAGTGTCCTGAGTCGGGAATGCTAAAAAACCAACCCATTTTGTGATCTGATGTTTCCCTGGGGAGTTACACCCAAGTATATCTTAGAATTTGCAGAAAAACTCAATTGAACCAGAACGTGTAACTTTTGAACCAAAGCTCAGATTCGAAAAACAAACGTATATTAGTAGTGTCCTGAGTCGGGAATGCTAAAAAACCAACACATTTTGTGATCTGATGTTTCCCTGGGGAGTTACACCCAAGTATATCTTAGAATTTGCAGAAAATCTCAATTGAACCAGAACGTGTAACTTTTGGACCAAAGCTCAGATTCGAAAAACAAACGTATATTAGTAGTGTCCTGAGTCGGGAATGCTATAAAACCAACCCATTTTGTGATCTGATGTTTCCCTGGGGAGTTACACCCAAGTATATCTTAGAATTTGCAGAAAATCTCAATTGAACCAGAACGTGTAACTTTTGAACCAAAGCTCAGATTCGAAAAAGAAGCGTATATTAGTAGTGTCCTGAGTCGGGAATGCTAAAAAACCAACCCATTTTGTTATCTGATGTTTCCCTGGGGAGTTACACCCAAGTATATCTTAGAATTTGCAGAAAATCTCAATTGAACCAAAACATGTAACTTTTGAACCAAAGCTCAGATTCGAAAAACAAACATATATTAGTAGTGTCCTGAGTCGGGAATGCTAAAAAACCAACCGATTTTGTGATCTGATGTTTCCCTGGGGAGTTACACCCAAGAATATCTTAGAATTTGCAGAAAAACTCAATTGAACCAGAACGTGTAACTTTTGGACCAAAGCTCAGATTCGAAAAACAAACGTATATTAGTAGTGTCCTGAGTCGGGAATGCTAAAAAACCAACACATTTTGTGATCTGATGTTTCCCTGGGGAGTTACACCCAAGTATATCTTAGAATTTGCAGAAAATCTCAATTGAACCAGAACGTGTAACTTTTGAACCAAAGCTGAGATTCGAAAAACAAACGTATATTAGTAGTGTCCTGAGTCGGGAATGCTAAAAAACCAACCCATTTTGTGATCTGATGTTTCCCTGGGGAGTTACACCCAAGTATATCTTAGAATTTGCAGAAAAACTCAATTGAACCAGAACGTGTAACTTTTCAACCAAAGCTCAGATCCGAAAAACAAACGTATATTAGTAGTGTCCTGAGTCGGGAATGCTAAAAAACCAACCCATTTTGTGATCTGATGTTTCCCTGGGGAGTTACACCCAAGTATATCTTAGAATTTGCAGAAAATCTCAATTGAACCAGAACGTGTAACTTTTGGACCAAAGCTCAGATTCGAAAAACAAACGTATATTAGTAGTGTCCTGAGTCGGGAATGCTAAAAAACCAACACATTTTGTGATCTGATGTTTCCCTGGGGAGTTACACCCAAGTATATCTTAGAATTTGCAGAAAATCTCAATTGAACCAGAACGTGTAACTTTTGAACCAAAGCTCAGATCCGAAAAACAAACGTATATTAGTAGTGTCCTGAGTCGGGAATGCTAAAAAACCAACGCATTTTGTGATCTGATGTTTCCCTGGGGAGTTACACCCAAGTATATCTTAGAATTTGCAGAAAAACTCAATTGAACCAGAACGTGTAACTTTTGAACCAAAGCTCAGATTCGAAAAACAAACGTATATTAGTAGTGTCCTGAGTCGGGAATGCTATAAAACCAACCCATTTTGTGATCTGATGTTTCCCTGGGGAGTTACACCCAAGTATATCTTAGAATTTGCAGAAAATCTCAATTGAACCAGAACGTGTAACTTTTGAACCAAAGCTCAGATTCGAAAAAGAAGCGTATATTAGTAGTGTCCTGAGTCGGGAATGCTAAAAAACCAACCCATTTTGTTATCTGATGTTTCCCTGGGGAGTTACACCCAAGTATATCTTAGAATTTGCAGAAAAACTCAATTGAACCAGAACGTGTAACTTTTGAACCAAAGCTCAGATTCGAAAAACAAACGTATATTAGTAGTGTCCTGAGTCGGGAATGCTAAAAAACCAACCCATTTTGTGATCTGATGTTTCCCTGGGGAGTTACACCCAAGTATATCTTAGAATTTGCAGAAAATCTCAATTGAACCAGAACGTGTAACTTTTGGACCAAAGCTCAGATTCGAAAAACAAACGTATATTAGTAGTGTCCTGAGTCGGGAATGCTATAAAACCAACCCATTTTGTGATCTGATGTTTCCCTGGGGAGTTACACCCAAGTATATCTTAGAATTTGCAGAAAATCTCAATTGAACCAGAACGTGTAACTTTTGAACCAAAGCTCAGATTCGAAAAAGAAGCGTATATTAGTAGTGTCCTGAGTCGGGAATGCTAAAAAACCAACCCATTTTGTTATCTGATGTTTCCCTGGGGAGTTACACCCAAGTATATCTTAGAATTTGCAGAAAATCTCAATTGAACCAAAACATGTAACTTTTGAACCAAAGCTCAGATTCGAAAAACAAACATATATTAGTAGTGTCCTGAGTCGGGAATGCTAAAAAACCAACCGATTTTGTGATCTGATGTTTCCCTGGGGAGTTACACCCAAGAATATCTTAGAATTTGCAGAAAAACTCAATTGAACCAGAACGTGTAACTTTTGGACCAAAGCTCAGATTCGAAAAACAAACGTATATTAGTAGTGTCCTGAGTCGGGAATGCTAAAAAACCAACACATTTTGTGATCTGATGTTTCCCTGGGGAGTTACACCCAAGTATATCTTAGAATTTGCAGAAAATCTCAATTGAACCAGAACGTGTAACTTTTGAACCAAAGCTCAGATCCGAAAAACAAACATATATTAGTAGTGTCCTGAGTCGGGAATGCTAAAAAACCAACCGATTTTGTGATCTGATGTTTCCCTGGGGAGTTACACCCAAGTATATCTTAGAAATTGCAGAAAAACTCAATTGAACCAGAACGTGTAACTTTTGAACCAAAGCTCAGATTCGAAAAAGAAGCGTATATTAGTAGTGTCCTGATTCGGGAATGCTAAAAAACCAACCCATTTTGTTATCTGATGTTTCCCTGGGGAGTTACACCCAAGTATATCTTAGAAATTGCAGAAAAACTCAATTGAACCAGAACGTGTAACTTTTGAACCAAAGCTCAGATTCGAAAAACAAATGTATATTAGTAGTGTCCTGAGTCGGGAATGCTAAAAAAACCAACCCATTTTGTGATCTGATGTTTCCCTGGGGAGTTACACCCAAGTATATCTTAGAATTTGCAGAAAATCTCAATTGAACCAAAACATGTAACTTTTGAACCAAAGCTCAGATTCGAAAAACAAACATATATTAGTAGTGTCCTGAGTCGGGAATGCTAAAAAACCAACCGATTTTGTGATCTGATGTTTCCCTGGGGAGTTACACCCAAGTATATCTTAGAAATTGCAGAAAAACTCAATTGAACCAGAACGTGTAACTTTTGAACCAAAGCTCAGATTCGAAAAACAAATGTATATTAGTAGTGTCCTGAGTCGGGAATGCTAAAAAAACCAACCCATTTTGTGATCTGATGTTTCCCTGGGGAGTTACACCCAAGTATATCTTAGAATTTGCAGAAAATCTCAATTGAACCAAAACATGTAACTTTTGAACCAAAGCTCAGATTCGAAAAACAAACATATATTAGTAGTGTCCTGAGTCGGGAATGCTAAAAAACCAACCGATTTTGTGATCTGATGTTTCCCTGGGGAGTTACACCCAAGAATATCTTAGAATTTGCAGAAAAACTCAATTGAACCAGAACGTGTAACTTTTGGACCAAAGCTCAGATTCGAAAAACAAACGTATATTAGTAGTGTCCTGAGTCGGGAATGCTAAAAAACCAACACATTTTGTGATCTGATGTTTCCCTGGGGAGTTACACCCAAGTATATCTTAGAATTTGCAGAAAATCTCAATTGAACCAGAACGTGTAACTTTTGAACCAAAGCTCAGATCCGAAAAACAAACGTATATTAGTAGTGTCCTGAGTCGGGAATGCTAAAAAACCAACGCATTTTGTGATCTGATGTTTCCCTGGGGAGTTACACCCAAGTATATCTTAGAATTTGCAGAAAAACTCAATTGAACCAGAACGTGTAACTTTTGAACCAAAGCTCAGATTCGAAAAACAAACGTATATTAGTAGTGTCCTGAGTCGGGAATGCTATAAAACCAACCCATTTTGTGATCTGATGTTTCCCTGGGGAGTTACACCCAAGTATATCTTAGAATTTGCAGAAAAACTCAATTGAACCAGAACGTGTAACTTTTGAACCAAAGCTCAGATTCGAAAAACAAACGTATATTAGTAGTGTCCTGAGTCGGGAATGCTAAAAAACCAACACATTTTGTGATCTGATGTTTCCCTGGGGAGTTACACCCAAGTATATCTTAGAATTTGCAGAAAATCTCAATTGAACCAGAACGTGTAACTTTTGGACCAAAGCTCAGATTCGAAAAACAAACGTATATTAGTAGTGTCCTGAGTCGGGAATGCTATAAAACCAACCCATTTTGTGATCTGATGTTTCCCTGGGGAGTTACACCCAAGTATATCTTAGAATTTGCAGAAAATCTCAATTGAACCAGAACGTGTAACTTTTGAACCAAAGCTCAGATTCGAAAAAGAAGCGTATATTAGTAGTGTCCTGAGTCGGGAATGCTAAAAAACCAACCCATTTTGTTATCTGATGTTTCCCTGGGGAGTTACACCCAAGTATATCTTAGAATTTGCAGAAAATCTCAATTGAACCAAAACATGTAACTTTTGAACCAAAGCTCAGATTCGAAAAACAAACATATATTAGTAGTGTCCTGAGTCGGGAATGCTAAAAAACCAACCGATTTTGTGATCTGATGTTTCCCTGGGGAGTTACACCCAAGAATATCTTAGAATTTGCAGAAAAACTCAATTGAACCAGAACGTGTAACTTTTGGACCAAAGCTCAGATTCGAAAAACAAACGTATATTAGTAGTGTCCTGAGTCGGGAATGCTAAAAAACCAACACATTTTGTGATCTGATGTTTCCCTGGGGAGTTACACCCAAGTATATCTTAGAATTTGCAGAAAATCTCAATTGAACCAGAACGTGTAACTTTTGAACCAAAGCTGAGATTCGAAAAACAAACGTATATTAGTAGTGTCCTGAGTCGGGAATGCTAAAAAACCAACCCATTTTGTGATCTGATGTTTCCCTGGGGAGTTACACCCAAGTATATCTTAGAATTTGCAGAAAAACTCAATTGAACCAGAACGTGTAACTTTTCAACCAAAGCTCAGATCCGAAAAACAAACGTATATTAGTAGTGTCCTGAGTCGGGAATGCTAAAAAACCAACCCATTTTGTGATCTGATGTTTCCCTGGGGAGTTACACCCAAGTATATCTTAGAATTTGCAGAAAATCTCAATTGAACCAGAACGTGTAACTTTTGGACCAAAGCTCAGATTCGAAAAACAAACGTATATTAGTAGTGTCCTGAGTCGGGAATGCTAAAAAACCAACACATTTTGTGATCTGATGTTTCCCTGGGGAGTTACACCCAAGTATATCTTAGAATTTGCAGAAAATCTCAATTGAACCAGAACGTGTAACTTTTGAACCAAAGCTCAGATCCGAAAAACAAACGTATATTAGTAGTGTCCTGAGTCGGGAATGCTAAAAAACCAACCCATTTTGTGATCTGATGTTTCCCTGGGGAGTTACACCCAAGTATATCTTAGAATTTGCAGAAAAACTCAATTGAACCAGAACGTGTAACTTTTGAACCAAAGCTCAGATTCGAAAAACAAACGTATATTAGTAGTGTCCTGAGTCGGGAATGCTATAAAACCAACCCATTTTGTGATCTGATGTTTCCCTGGGGAGTTACACCCAAGTATATCTTAGAATTTGCAGAAAATCTCAATTGAACCAGAACGTGTAACTTTTGAACCAAAGCTCAGATTCGAAAAAGAAGCGTATATTAGTAGTGTCCTGAGTCGGGAATGCTAAAAAACCAACCCATTTTGTTATCTGATGTTTCCCTGGGGAGTTACACCCAAGTATATCTTAGAATTTGCAGAAAAACTCAATTGAACCAGAACGTGTAACTTTTGAACCAAAGCTCAGATTCGAAAAACAAACGTATATTAGTAGTGTCCTGAGTCGGGAATGCTAAAAAACCAACCCATTTTGTGATCTGATGTTTCCCTGGGGAGTTACACCCAAGTATATCTTAGAATTTGCAGAAAATCTCAATTGAACCAAAACGTGTAACTTTTGAACCAAAGCTCAGATTCGAAAAACAAACGTATATTAGTAGTGTCCTGAGTCGGGAATGCTAAAAAACCAACCCATTTTGTGATCTGATGTTTCCCTGGGGAGTTACACCCAAGTATATCTTAGAATTTGCAGAAAAACTCAATTGAACCAGAACGTGTAACTTTTGAACCAAAGCTCAGATTCGAAAAACAAACGTATATTAGTAGTGTCCTGAGTCGGGAATGCTAAAAAACCAACCCATTTTGTGATCTGATGTTTCCCTGGGGAGTTACACCCAAGTATATCTTAGAATTTGCAGAAAATCTCAATTGAACCAGAACGTGTAACTTTTGAACCAAAGCTCAGATTCGAAAAAGAAGCGTATATTAGTAGTGTCCTGATTCGGGAATGCTAAAAAACCAACCCATTTTGTTATCTGATGTTTCCCTGGGGAGTTACACCCAAGTATATCTTAGAAATTGCAGAAAAACTCAATTGAACCAGAACGTGTAACTTTTGAACCAAAGCTCAGATTCGAAAAACAAATGTATATTAGTAGTGTCCTGAGTCGGGAATGCTAAAAAAACCAACCCATTTTGTGATCTGATGTTTCCCTGGGGAGTTACACCCAAGTATATCTTAGAATTTGCAGAAAATCTCAATTGAACCAGAACGTGTAACTTTTGAACCAAAGCTCAGATTCGAAAAACAAACCTATATTAGTAGTGTCCTGAGTCGGATATGCTAAAAAAACAACCCATTTTGTGATCTGATGTTTCCCTGGGGAGTTACACCCAAGTATATCTTAGAATTTGCAGAAAATCTCAATTGAACCAAAACGTGTAACTTTTGAACCAAAGCTCAGATTCGAAAAACAAACGTATATTAGTAGTGTCCTGAGTCGGGAATGCTAAAAAACCAACCCATTTTGTGATCTGATGTTTCCCTGGGGAGTTACACCCAAGTATATCTTAGAATTTGCAGAAAATCTCAATTGAACCAGAACGTGTAACTTTTGAACCAAAGCTCAGATTCGAAAAACAAACATATATTAGTAGTGTCCTGAGTGGGGAATGCTAAAAAACCAACCCATTTTGTGATCTGATGTTTCCCTGGGGAGTTACACCCAAGTATATCTTAGAATTTGCAGAAAATCTCAATTGAACCAAAACATGTAATTTTTGAACCAAAGCTCAGTTTCGAAAAACAAACATATATTAGTAGTGTCCTGAGGTGGGAATGCTAAAAAACCAACCCATTTTGTGATCTGATGTTTCCCTGGGGAGTTACACCCAAGTATATCTTAGAATTTGCAGAAAAACTCAATTGAACCAGAACGTGTAACTTTTCAACCAAAGCTCAGATCCGAAAAACAAACGTATATTAGTAGTGTCCTGAGTCGGGAATGCTAAAAAACCAACCCATTTTGTGATCTAATGTTTCCCTGGGGAGTTACACCCAAGTATATCTTAGAATTTGCAGAAAATCTCAATTGAACCAAAACATGTAATTTTTGAACCAAAGCTCAGTTTCGAAAAACAAACATATATTAGTAGTGTCCTGAGTCGGAAATGCTAAAAAACCAACCCATTTTGTGATCTAATGTTTCCCTGGGGAGTTACACCCAAGTATATCTTAGAATTTGCAGAAAATCTCAATTGAACCAAAACATGTAACTTTTGAACCAAAGCTCAGTTTCGAAAAACAAACATATATTAGTAGTGTCCTGAGTCGGGAATGCTAAAAAACCAACCCATTTTGTGATCTGATGTTTCCCTGGGGAGTTACACCCAAGAATATCTTAGAATTTGCAGAAAAACTCAATTGAACCAGAACGTGTAACTTTTGAACCAAAGCTCAGATTCGAAAAACAAATGTATATTAGTAGTGTCCTGAGTGGGGAATGCTAAAAAACCAACCCATTTTGTGATCTGATGTTTCCCTGGGGAGTTACACCCAAGTATATCTTAGAATTTGCAGAAAATCTCAATTGAACCAGAACGTGTAACTTTTGGACCAAAGCTCAGATTTGAAAAACAAACGTATATTAGTAGTGTCCTGAGTCGGGAATGCTAAAAAACCAACACATTTTGTGATCTGATGTTTCCCTGGGGAGTTACACCCAAGTATATCTTAGAATTTGCAGAAAATCTCAATTGAACCAGAACGTGTAACTTTTGAACCAAAGCTCAGATCCGAAAAACAAACGTATATTAGTAGTGTCCTGAGTCGGGAATGCTAAAAAACCAACCCATTTTGTGATCTGATGTTTCCCTGGGGAGTTACACCCAAGTATATCTTAGAATTTGCAGAAAAACTCAATTGAACCAGAACGTGTAACTTTTGAACCAAAGCTCAGATTCGAAAAACAAACGTATATTAGTAGTGTCCTGAGTCGGGAATGCTATAAAACCAACCCATTTTGTGATCTGATGTTTCCCTGGGGAGTTACACCCAAGTATATCTTAGAATTTGCAGAAAATCTCAATTGAACCAGAACGTGTAACTTTTGAACCAAAGCTCAGATTCGAAAAAGAAGCGTATATTAGTAGTGTCCTGATTCGGGAATGCTAAAAAACCAACCCATTTTGTTATCTGATGTTTCCCTGGGGAGTTACACCCAAGTATATCTTAGAATTTGCAGAAAAACTCAATTGAACCAGAACGTGTAACTTTTGAACCAAAGCTCAGATTCGAAAAACAAATGTATATTAGTAGTGTCCTGAGTCGGGAATGCTAAAAAAACCAACCCATTTTGTGATCTGATGTTTCCCTGGGGAGTTACACCCAAGTATATCTTAGAATTTGCAGAAAATCTCAATTGAACCAGAACGTGTAACTTTTGAACCAAAGCTCAGATTCGAAAAACAAACCTATATTAGTAGTGTCCTGAGTCGGATATGCTAAAAAAACAACCCATTTTGTGATCTGATGTTTCCCTGGGGAGTTACACCCAAGTATATCTTAGAATTTGCAGAAAATCTCAATTGAACCAAAACGTGTAACTTTTGAACCAAAGCTCAGATTCGAAAAACAAACGTATATTAGTAGTGTCCTGAGTCGGGAATGCTAAAAAACCAACCCATTTTGTGATCTGATGTTTCCCTGGGGAGTTACACCCAAGTATATCTTAGAATTTGCAGAAAATCTCAATTGAACCAGAACGTGTAACTTTTGAACCAAAGCTCAGATTCGAAAAACAAACATATATTAGTAGTGTCCTGAGTGGGGAATGCTAAAAAACCAACCCATTTTGTGATCTGATGTTTCCCTGGGGAGTTACACCCAAGTATATCTTAGAATTTGCAGAAAATCTCAATTGAACCAAAACATGTAATTTTTGAACCAAAGCTCAGTTTCGAAAAACAAACATATATTAGTAGTGTCCTGAGTCGGGAATGCTAAAAAACCAACCCATTTTGTGATCTAATGTTTCCCTGGGGAGTTACACCCAAGTATATCTTAGAATTTGCAGAAAATCTCAATTGAACCAAAACATGTAACTTTTGAACCAAAGCTCAGATTCGAAAAACAAACATATATTAGTAGTGTCCTGAGTCGGGAATGCTAAAAAAACAACCCATTTTGTGATCTGATGTTTCCCTGGGGAGTTACACCCAAGAATATCTTAGAATTTGCAGAAAAACTCAATTGAACCAGAACGTGTAACTTTTGAACCAAAGCTCAGATTCGAAAAACAAACATATATTAGTAGTGTCCTGAGTGGGGAATGCTAAAAAACCAACCCATTTTGTGATCTGATGTTTCCCTGGGGAGTTACACCCAAGTATATCTTAGAATTTGCAGAAAATCTCAATTGAACCAAAACATGTAATTTTTGAACCAAAGCTCAGTTTCGAAAAACAAACATATATTAGTAGTGTCCTGAGTCGGGAATGCTAAAAAACCAACCCATTTTGTGATCTAATGTTTCCCTGGGGAGTTACACCCAAGTATATCTTAGAATTTGCAGAAAATCTCAATTGAACCAAAACATGTAACTTTTGAACCAAAGCTCAGATTCGAAAAACAAACATATATTAGTAGTGTCCTGAGTCGGGAATGCTAAAAAACCAACCCAGTTTGTGATCTGATGTTTCCCTGGGGAGTTACACCCAAGAATATCTTAGAATTTGCAGAAAAACTCAATTGAACCAGAACGTGTAACTTTTGAACCAAAGCTCAGATTCGAAAAACAAATGTATATTAGTAGTGTCCTGAGTGGGGAATGCTAAAAAACCAACCCATTTTGTGATCTGATGTTTCCCTGGGGAGTTACACCCAAGTATATCTTAGAATTTGCAGAAAATCTCAATTGAACCAAAACATGTAATTTTTGAACCAAAGCTCAGTTTCGAAAAACAAACATATATTAGTAGTGTCCTGAGTCGGGAATGCTAAAAAACCAACCCATTTTGTGATCTAATGTTTCCCTGGGGAGTTACACCCAAGTATATCTTAGAATTTGCAGAAAATCTCAATTGAACCAAAACATGTAACTTTTGAACCAAAGCTCAGATTCGAAAAACAAACATATATTAGTAGTGTCCTGAGTCGGGAATGCTAAAAAACCAACCCATTTTGTGATCTGATGTTTCCCTGGGGAGTTACACCCAAGAATATCTTAGAATTTGCAGAAAAACTCAATTGAACCAGAACGTGTAACTTTTGAACCAAAGCTCAGATTCGAAAAACAAATGTATATTAGTAGTGTCCTGAGTGGGGAACGCTAAAAAACCAACCCATTTTGTGATCTGATGTTTCCCTGGGGAGTTACACCCAAGTATATCTTAGAATTTGCAGAAAAACTCAATTGAACCAGAACGTGTAACTTTTGAACCACAGCTCAGATTCGAAAAACAAACGTATATTAATAGTGTCCTGAGTCGGGAATGCTATAAAACCAACCCATTTTGTGATCTGATGTTTCCCTGGGGAGTTACACCCAAGTATATCTTAGAATTTGCAGAAAAACTCAATTGAACCAGAACGTGTAACTTTTGAACCAAAGCTCAGATTCGAAAAACAAACGTATATTAGTAGTGTCCTGAGTCGGGAATGCTAAAAAAACCAACCCATTTTGTGATCTGATGTTTCCCTGGGGAGTTACACCCAAGTACATCTTAGAATTTGCAGAAAATCTCAATTGAACCAGAACGTGTAACTTTTGAACCAAAGCTCAGATTCGAAAAACAAGCGTATATTAGTAGTGTCCTGAGTCGGGAATGCTAAAAAAACAACCCATTTTGTGATCTGATGTTTCCCTGGGGAGTTACACCCAAGTATATCTTAGAATTTGTAGAAAAACTCAATTGAACCAGAACGTGTAACTTTGAACCAAAGCTCAGATTCGAAAAACAAACGTATATTAGTAGTGTCCTGAGTCGGGAATGCTAAAAAACCAACCCATTTTGTGATCTGATGTTTCCCTGGGGAGGTACACCCAAGTATATCTTAGAATTTGCAGAAAAACTCAATTGAACCAGAACGTGTAACTTTTCAACCAAAGCTCAGATCCGAAAAACAAACGTATATTAGTAGTGTCCTGAGTCGGGAATGCTAAAAAACCAACCCATTTTGTGATCTAATGTTTCACTGGGGAGTTACACCCAAGTATATCTTAGAATTTGCAGAAAATCTCAATTGAACCAAAACATGTAATTTTTGAACCAAAGCTCAGTTTCGAAAAACAAACATATATTAGTAGTGTCCTGAGTCGGGAATGCTAAAAAACCAACCCATTTTGTGATCTAATGTTTCCCTGGGGAGTTACACCCAAGTATATCTTAGAATTTGCAGAAAATCTCAATTGAACCAAAACATGTAACTTTTGAACCAAAGCTCAGATTCGAAAAACAAATGTATATTAGTAGTGTCCTGAGTCGGGAATGCTAAAAAACCAACCCATTTTGTGATCTGATGTTTCCCTGGGGAGTTACACCCAAGTATATCTTAGAATTTGCAGAAAATCTCAATTGAACCAAAACATGTAACTTTTGAACCAAAGCTCAGTTTCGAAAAACAAACATATATTAGTAGTGTCCTGAGTGGGGAATGCTAAAAAACCAACCCATTTTGTGATCTGATGTTTCCCTGGGGAGTTACACCCAAGAATATCTTAGAATTTGCAGAAAAACTCAATTGAACCAGAACGTGTAACTTTTGAACCAAAGCTCAGATTCGAAAAACAAATGTATATTAGTAGTGTCCTGAGTGGGGAATGCTAAAAAACCAACCCATTTTGTGATCTGATGTTTCCCTGGGGAGTTACACCCAAGTATATCTTAGAATTTGCAGAAAATCTCAATTGAACCAGAACGTGTAACTTTTGGACCAAAGCTCAGATTTGAAAAACAAACGTATATTAGTAGTGTCCTGAGTCGGGAATGCTAAAAAACCAACACATTTTGTGATCTGATGTTTCCCTGGGGAGTTACACCCAAGTATATCTTAGAATTTGCAGAAAATCTCAATTGAACCAGAACGTGTAACTTTTGAACCAAAGCTCAGATCCGAAAAACAAACGTATATTAGTAGTGTCCTGAGTCGGGAATGCTAAAAAACCAACCCATTTTGTGATCTGATGTTTCCCTGGGGAGTTACACCCAAGTATATCTTAGAATTTGCAGAAAAACTCAATTGAACCAGAACGTGTAACTTTTGAACCAAAGCTCAGATTCGAAAAACAAACGTATATTAGTAGTGTCCTGAGTCGGGAATGCTATAAAACCAACCCATTTTGTGATCTGATGTTTCCCTGGGGAGTTACACCCAAGTATATCTTAGAATTTGCAGAAAATCTCAATTGAACCAGAACGTGTAACTTTTGAACCAAAGCTCAGATTCGAAAAAGAAGCGTATATTAGTAGTGTCCTGATTCGGGAATGCTAAAAAACCAACCCATTTTGTTATCTGATGTTTCCCTGGGGAGTTACACCCAAGTATATCTTAGAATTTGCAGAAAAACTCAATTGAACCAGAACGTGTAACTTTTGAACCAAAGCTCAGATTCGAAAAACAAATGTATATTAGTAGTGTCCTGAGTCGGGAATGCTAAAAAAACCAACCCATTTTGTGATCTGATGTTTCCCTGGGGAGTTACACCCAAGTATATCTTAGAATTTGCAGAAAATCTCAATTGAACCAGAACGTGTAACTTTTGAACCAAAGCTCAGATTCGAAAAACAAACCTATATTAGTAGTGTCCTGAGTCGGATATGCTAAAAAAACAACCCATTTTGTGATCTGATGTTTCCCTGGGGAGTTACACCCAAGTATATCTTAGAATTTGCAGAAAATCTCAATTGAACCAAAACGTGTAACTTTTGAACCAAAGCTCAGATTCGAAAAACAAACGTATATTAGTAGTGTCCTGAGTCGGGAATGCTAAAAAACCAACCCATTTTGTGATCTGATGTTTCCCTGGGGAGTTACACCCAAGTATATCTTAGAATTTGCAGAAAATCTCAATTGAACCAGAACGTGTAACTTTTGAACCAAAGCTCAGATTCGAAAAACAAACATATATTAGTAGTGTCCTGAGTGGGGAATGCTAAAAAACCAACCCATTTTGTGATCTGATGTTTCCCTGGGGAGTTACACCCAAGTATATCTTAGAATTTGCAGAAAATCTCAATTGAACCAAAACATGTAATTTTTGAACCAAAGCTCAGTTTCGAAAAACAAACATATATTAGTAGTGTCCTGAGTCGGGAATGCTAAAAAACCAACCCATTTTGTGATCTAATGTTTCCCTGGGGAGTTACACCCAAGTATATCTTAGAATTTGCAGAAAATCTCAATTGAACCAAAACATGTAACTTTTGAACCAAAGCTCAGATTCGAAAAACAAACATATATTAGTAGTGTCCTGAGTCGGGAATGCTAAAAAACCAACCCATTTTGTGATCTGATGTTTCCCTGGGGAGTTACACCCAAGAATATCTTAGAATTTGCAGAAAAACTCAATTGAACCAGAACGTGTAACTTTTGAACCAAAGCTCAGATTCGAAAAACAAACATATATTAGTAGTGTCCTGAGTGGGGAATGCTAAAAAACCAACCCATTTTGTGATCTGATGTTTCCCTGGGGAGTTACACCCAAGTATATCTTAGAATTTGCAGAAAATCTCAATTGAACCAAAACATGTAATTTTTGAACCAAAGCTCAGTTTCGAAAAACAAACATATATTAGTAGTGTCCTGAGTCGGGAATGCTAAAAAACCAACCCATTTTGTGATCTAATGTTTCCCTGGGGAGTTACACCCAAGTATATCTTAGAATTTGCAGAAAATCTCAATTGAACCAAAACATGTAACTTTTGAACCAAAGCTCAGATTCGAAAAACAAACATATATTAGTAGTGTCCTGAGTCGGGAATGCTAAAAAACCAACCCAGTTTGTGATCTGATGTTTCCCTGGGGAGTTACACCCAAGAATATCTTAGAATTTGCAGAAAAACTCAATTGAACCAGAACGTGTAACTTTTGAACCAAAGCTCAGATTCGAAAAACAAATGTATATTAGTAGTGTCCTGAGTGGGGAATGCTAAAAAACCAACCCATTTTGTGATCTGATGTTTCCCTGGGGAGTTACACCCAAGTATATCTTAGAATTTGCAGAAAATCTCAATTGAACCAAAACATGTAATTTTTGAACCAAAGCTCAGTTTCGAAAAACAAACATATATTAGTAGTGTCCTGAGTCGGGAATGCTAAAAAACCAACCCATTTTGTGATCTAATGTTTCCCTGGGGAGTTACACCCAAGTATATCTTAGAATTTGCAGAAAATCTCAATTGAACCAAAACATGTAACTTTTGAACCAAAGCTCAGATTCGAAAAACAAACATATATTAGTAGTGTCCTGAGTCGGGAATGCTAAAAAACCAACCCATTTTGTGATCTGATGTTTCCCTGGGGAGTTACACCCAAGAATATCTTAGAATTTGCAGAAAAACTCAATTGAACCAGAACGTGTAACTTTTGAACCAAAGCTCAGATTCGAAAAACAAATGTATATTAGTAGTGTCCTGAGTGGGGAACGCTAAAAAACCAACCCATTTTGTGATCTGATGTTTCCCTGGGGAGTTACACCCAAGTATATCTTAGAATTTGCAGAAAAACTCAATTGAACCAGAACGTGTAACTTTTGAACCACAGCTCAGATTCGAAAAACAAACGTATATTAATAGTGTCCTGAGTCGGGAATGCTATAAAACCAACCCATTTTGTGATCTGATGTTTCCCTGGGGAGTTACACCCAAGTATATCTTAGAATTTGCAGAAAAACTCAATTGAACCAGAACGTGTAACTTTTGAACCAAAGCTCAGATTCGAAAAACAAACGTATATTAGTAGTGTCCTGAGTCGGGAATGCTAAAAAAACCAACCCATTTTGTGATCTGATGTTTCCCTGGGGAGTTACACCCAAGTATATCTTAGAATTTGCAGAAAAACTCAATTGAACCAGAACGTGTAACTTTTGAACCACAGCTCAGATTCGAAAAACAAACGTATATTAATAGTGTCCTGAGTCGGGAATGCTATAAAACCAACCCATTTTGTGATCTGATGTTTCCCTGGGGAGTTACACCCAAGTATATCTTAGAATTTGCAGAAAAACTCAATTGAACCAGAACGTGTAACTTTTGAACCAAAGCTCAGATTCGAAAAACAAACGTATATTAGTAGTGTCCTGAGTCGGGAATGCTAAAAAAACCAACCCATTTTGTGATCTGATGTTTCCCTGGGGAGTTACACCCAAGTACATCTTAGAATTTGCAGAAAATCTCAATTGAACCAGAACGTGTAACTTTTGAACCAAAGCTCAGATTCGAAAAACAAGCGTATATTAGTAGTGTCCTGAGTCGGGAATGCTAAAAAAACAACCCATTTTGTGATCTGATGTTTCCCTGGGGAGTTACACCCAAGTATATCTTAGAATTTGTAGAAAAACTCAATTGAACCAGAACGTGTAACTTTTGAACCAAAGCTCAGATTCGAAAAACAAACGTATATTAGTAGTGTCCTGAGTCGGGAATGCTAAAAAACCAACCCATTTTGTGATCTGATGTTTCCCTGGGGAGGTACACCCAAGTATATCTTAGAATTTGCAGAAAAACTCAATTGAACCAGAACGTGTAACTTTTCAACCAAAGCTCAGATCCGAAAAACAAACGTATATTAGTAGTGTCCTGAGTCGGGAATGCTAAAAAACCAACCCATTTTGTGATCTAATGTTTCACTGGGGAGTTACACCCAAGTATATCTTAGAATTTGCAGAAAATCTCAATTGAACCAAAACATGTAATTTTTGAACCAAAGCTCAGTTTCGAAAAACAAACATATATTAGTAGTGTCCTGAGTCGGGAATGCTAAAAAACCAACCCATTTTGTGATCTAATGTTTCCCTGGGGAGTTACACCCAAGTATATCTTAGAATTTGCAGAAAATCTCAATTGAACCAAAACATGTAACTTTTGAACCAAAGCTCAGATTCGAAAAACAAATGTATATTAGTAGTGTCCTGAGTCGGGAATGCTAAAAAACCAACCCATTTTGTGATCTGATGTTTCCCTGGGGAGTTACACCCAAGTATATCTTAGAATTTGCAGAAAATCTCAATTGAACCAGAACGTGTAACTTTTGAACCAAAGCTCAGATTCGAAAAACAAATGTATATTAGTAGTGTCCTGAGTGGGGAATGCTAAAAAACCAACCCATTTTGTGATCTGATGTTTCCCTGGGGAGTTACACCCAAGTATATCTTAGAATTTGCAGAAAAACTCAATTGAACCAGAACGTGTAACTTTTCAACCAAAGCTCAGATCCGAAAGACAAACGTATATTAGTAGTGTCCTGAGTCGGGAATGCTAAAAAACCAACCCATTTTGTGATCTGATGTTTCCCTGGGGAGTTACACCCAAGTATATCTTAGAATTTGCAGAAAATCTCAATTGAACCAGAACGTGTAACTTTTGGACCAAAGCTCAGATTCGAAAAACAAACGTATATTAGTAGTGTCCTGAGTCGGGAATGCTAAAAAACCAACACATTTTGTGATCTGATGTTTCCCTGGGGAGTTACACCCAAGTATATCTTAGAATTTGCAGAAAATCTCAATTGAACCAGAACGTGTAACTTTTGAACCAAAGCTGAGATTCGAAAAACAAACGTATATTAGTAGTGTCCTGAGTCGGGAATGCTAAAAAACCAACACATTTTGTGATCTGATGTTTCCCTGGGGAGTTACACCCAAGTATATCTTAGAATTTGCAGAAAATCTCAATTGAACCAGAACGTGTAACTTTTGAACCAAAGCTCAGATCCGAAAAACAAACTTTTATTAATAGTGTCCTGAGTCGGGAATGCTAAAAAACCAACCCATTTTGTGATCTGATGTTTCCCTGGGGAGTTACACCCAAGTATATCTTAGAATTTGCAGAAAAACTCAATTGAACCAAAACGTGTAACTTTTGAACCAAAGCTCAGATTCGAAAAACAAACGTATATTAGTAGTGTCCTGAGTCGGGAATGCTAAAAAACCAACCCATTTTGTGATCTGATGTTTCCCTGGGGAGTTACACCCAAGTATATCTTAGAATTTGCAGAAAAACTCAATTGAACCAGAACGTGTAACTTTTGAACCAAAGCTCAGATTCGAAAAACAAACGTATATTAGTAGTGTCCTGAGTCGGGAATGCTAAAAAACCAACCCATTTTGTGATCTGATGTTTCCCTGGGGAGTTACACCCAAGTATATCTTAGAATTTGCAGAAAATCTCAATTGAACCAGAACGTGTAACTTTTGAACCAAAGCTCAGATTCGAAAAACAAACATATATTAGTAGTGTCCTGAGTGGGGAATGCTAAAAAACCAACCCATTTTTTGATCTGATGTTTCCCTGGGGAGTTACACCCAAGTATATCTTAGAATTTGCAGAAAATCTCAATTGAACCAAAACATGTAATTTTTGAACCAAAGCTCAGTTTCGAAAAACAAACATATATTAGTAGTGTCCTGAGTCGGGAATGCTAAAAAACCAACCCATTTTGTGATCTAATGTTTCCCTGGGGAGTTACACCCAAGTATATCTTAGAATTTGCAGAAAATCTCAATTGAACCAAAACATGTAACTTTTGAACCAAAGCTCAGATTCGAAAAACAAACATATATTAGTAGTGTCCTGAGTGGGGAATGCTAAAAAACCAACCCATTTTGTGATCTGATGTTTCCCTGGGGAGTTACACCCAAGTATATCTTAGAATTTGCAGAAAATCTCAATTGAACCAAAACGTGTAACTTTTGAACCAAAGCTCAGATTCGAAAAACAAATGTATATTAGTAGTGTCCTGAGTCGGGAATGCTAAAAAACCAACCCATTTTGTGATCTGATGTTTCCCTGGGGAGTTACACCCAAGTATATCTTAGAATTTGCAGAAAATCTCAATTGAACCAGAACGTGTAACTTTTGAACCAAAGCTCAGATTCGAAAAACAAATGTATATTAGTAGTGTCCTGAGTCGGGAATGCTAAAAAAACCAACCCATTTTGTGATCTGATGTTTCCCTGGGGAGTTACACCCAAGTATATCTTAGAATTTGCAGAAAATCTCAATTGAACCAGAACGTGTAACTTTTGAACCAAAGCTCAGATTCGAAAAACAAACCTATATTAGTAGTGTCCTGAGTCGGATATGCTAAAAAAACAACCCATTTTGTGATCTGATGTTTCCCTGGGGAGTTACACCCAAGTATATCTTAGAATTTGCAGAAAATCTCAATTGAACCAGAACGTGTAACTTTTGAACCAAAGCTCAGATTCGAAAAACAAACATATATTAGTAGTGTCCTGAGTGGGGAATGCTAAAAAACCAACCCATTTTGTGATCTGATGTTTCCCTGGGGAGTTACACCCAAGTATATCTTAGAATTTGCAGAAAATCTCAATTGAACCAAAACATGTAATTTTTGAACCAAAGCTCAGTTTCGAAAAACAAACATATATTAGTAGTGTCCTGAGGTGGGAATGCTAAAAAACCAACCCATTTTGTGATCTGATGTTTCCCTGGGGAGTTACACCCAAGTATATCTTAGAATTTGCAGAAAAACTCAATTGAACCAGAACGTGTAACTTTTCAACCAAAGCTCAGATCCGAAAAACAAACGTATATTAGTAGTGTCCTGAGTCGGGAATGCTAAAAAACCAACCCATTTTGTGATCTAATGTTTCCCTGGGGAGTTACACCCAAGTATATCTTAGAATTTGCAGAAAATCTCAATTGAACCAAAACATGTAATTTTTGAACCAAAGCTCAGTTTCGAAAAACAAACATATATTAGTAGTGTCCTGAGTCGGGAATGCTAAAAAACCAACCCATTTTGTGATCTGATGTTTCCCTGGGGAGTTACACCCAAGTATATCTTAGAATTTGCAGAAAAACTCAATTGAACCAGAACGTGTAACTTTTGAACCAAAGCTCAGATTCGAAAAACAAACGTATATTAGTAGTGTCCTGAGTCGGGAATGCTAAAAAACCAACACATTTTGTGATCTGATGTTTCCCTGGGGAGTTACACCCAAGTATATCTTAGAATTTGCAGAAAATCTCAATTGAACCAGAACGTGTAACTTTTGGACCAAAGCTCAGATTCGAAAAACAAACGTATATTAGTAGTGTCCTGAGTCGGGAATGCTATAAAACCAACCCATTTTGTGATCTGATGTTTCCCTGGGGAGTTACACCCAAGTATATCTTAGAATTTGCAGAAAATCTCAATTGAACCAGAACGTGTAACTTTTGAACCAAAGCTCAGATTCGAAAAAGAAGCGTATATTAGTAGTGTCCTGAGTCGGGAATGCTAAAAAACCAACCCATTTTGTTATCTGATGTTTCCCTGGGGAGTTACACCCAAGTATATCTTAGAATTTGCAGAAAATCTCAATTGAACCAAAACATGTAACTTTTGAACCAAAGCTCAGATTCGAAAAACAAACATATATTAGTAGTGTCCTGAGTCGGGAATGCTAAAAAACCAACCGATTTTGTGATCTGATGTTTCCCTGGGGAGTTACACCCAAGAATATCTTAGAATTTGCAGAAAAACTCAATTGAACCAGAACGTGTAACTTTTGGACCAAAGCTCAGATTCGAAAAACAAACGTATATTAGTAGTGTCCTGAGTCGGGAATGCTAAAAAACCAACACATTTTGTGATCTGATGTTTCCCTGGGGAGTTACACCCAAGTATATCTTAGAATTTGCAGAAAATCTCAATTGAACCAGAACGTGTAACTTTTGAACTAAAGCTGAGATTCGAAAAACAAACGTATATTAGTAGTGTCCTGAGTCGGGAATGCTAAAAAACCAACCCATTTTGTGATCTGATGTTTCCCTGGGGAGTTACACCCAAGTATATCTTAGAATTTGCAGAAAAACTCAATTGAACCAGAACGTGTAACTTTTCAACCAAAGCTCAGATCCGAAAAACAAACGTATATTAGTAGTGTCCTGAGTCGGGAATGCTAAAAAACCAACCCATTTTGTGATCTGATGTTTCCCTGGGGAGTTACACCCAAGTATATCTTAGAATTTGCAGAAAATCTCAATTGAACCAGAACGTGTAACTTTTGGACCAAAGCTCAGATTCGAAAAACAAATGTATATTAGTAGTGTCCTGAGTCGGGAATGCTAAAAAACCAACACATTTTGTGATCTGATGTTTCCCTGGGGAGTTACACCCAAGTATATCTTAGAATTTGCAGAAAATCTCAATTGAACCAGAACGTGTAACTTTTGAACCAAAGCTCAGATCCGAAAAACAAACGTATATTAGTAGTGTCCTGAGTCGGGAATGCTAAAAAACCAACCCATTTTGTGATCTGATGTTTCCCTGGGGAGTTACACCCAAGTATATCTTAGAATTTGCAGAAAAACTCAATTGAACCAGAACGTGTAACTTTTGAACCAAAGCTCAGATTCGAAAAACAAACGTATATTAGTAGTGTCCTGAGTCGGGAATGCTATAAAACCAACCCATTTTGTGATCTGATGTTTCCCTGGGGAGTTACACCCAAGTATATCTTAGAATTTGCAGAAAATCTCAATTGAACCAGAACGTGTAACTTTTGAACCAAAGCTCAGATTCGAAAAAGAAGCGTATATTAGTAGTGTCCTGAGTCGGGAATGCTAAAAAACCAACCCATTTTGTGATCTGATGTTTCCCTGGGGAGTTACACCCAAGTATATCTTAGAATTTGCAGAAAATCTCAATTGAACCAAAACATGTAATTTTTGAACCAAAGCTCAGTTTCGAAAAACAAACATATATTAGTAGTGTCCTGAGGTGGGAATGCTAAAAAACCAACCCATTTTGTGATCTGATGTTTCCCTGGGGAGTTACACCCAAGTATATCTTAGAATTTGCAGAAAAACTCAATTGAACCAGAACGTGTAACTTTTCAACCAAAGCTCAGATCCGAAAAACAAACGTATATTAGTAGTGTCCTGAGTCGGGAATGCTAAAAAACCAACCCATTTTGTGATCTAATGTTTCCCTGGGGAGTTACACCCAAGTATATCTTAGAATTTGCAGAAAATCTCAATTGAACCAAAACATGTAATTTTTGAACCAAAGCTCAGTTTCGAAAAACAAACATATATTAGTAGTGTCCTGAGTCGGAAATGCTAAAAAACCAACCCATTTTGTGATCTAATGTTTCCCTGGGGAGTTACACCCAAGTATATCTTAGAATTTGCAGAAAATCTCAATTGAACCAAAACATGTAACTTTTGAACCAAAGCTCAGTTTCGAAAAACAAACATATATTAGTAGTGTCCTGAGTCGGGAATGCTAAAAAACCAACCCATTTTGTGATCTGATGTTTCCCTGGGGAGTTACACCCAAGAATATCTTATAATTTGCAGAAAAACTCAATTGAACCAGAACGTGTAACTTTTGAACCAAAGCTCAGATTCGAAAAACAAATGTATATTAGTAGTGTCCTGAGTGGGGAATGCTAAAAAACCAACCCATTTTGTGATCTGATGTTTCCCTGGGGAGTTACACCCAAGTATATCTTAGAATTTGCAGAAAATCTCAATTGAACCAGAACGTGTAACTTTTGGACCAAAGCTCAGATTTGAAAAACAAACGTATATTAGTAGTGTCCTGAGTCGGGAATGCTAAAAAACCAACACATTTTGTGATCTGATGTTTCCCTGGGGAGTTACACCCAAGTATATCTTAGAATTTGCAGAAAAACTCAATTGAACCAGAACGTGTAACTTTTGAACCAAAGCTCAGATTCGAAAAACAAACATATATTAGTAGTGTCCTGAGTCGGGAATGCTAAAAAACCAACCGATTTTGTGATCTGATGTTTCCCTGGGGAGTTACACCCAAGTATATCTTAGAATTTGCAGAAAAACTCAATTGAACCAGAACGTGTAACTTTTGAACCAAAGCTCAGATTCGAAAAACATACGTATATTAGTAGTGTCCTGATTCGGGAATGCTAAAAAACCAACCCATTTTGTGATCTGATGTTTCCCTGGGGAGTTACACCCAAGTATATCTTAGAATTTGCAGAAAAACTCAATTGAACCAGAACGTGTAACTTTTCAACCAAAGCTCAGATCCGAAAAACAAACGTATATTAGTAGTGTCCTGAGTCGGGAATGCTAAAAAACCAACCCATTTTGTGATCTGATGTTTCCCTGGGGAGTTACACCCAAGTATATCTTAGAATTTGCAGAAAAACTCAATTGAACCAGAACGTGTAACTTTTGAACCAAAGCTGAGATTCGAAAAACAAACGTATATTAGTAGTGTCCTGAGTCGGGAATGCTAAAAAACCAACCCATTTTGTGATCTGATGTTTCCCTGGGGAGTTACACCCAAGTATATCTTAGAATTTGCAGAAAAACTCAATTGAACCAGAACGTGTAACTTTTGAACCAAAGCTCAGATTCGAAAAACATACGTATATTAGTAGTGTCCTGAGTCGGGAATGCTAAAAAACCAACCCATTTTGTGATCTAATGTTTCCCTGGGGAGTTACACCCAAGTATATCTTAGAATTTGCAGAAAATCTCAATTGAACCAGAACGTGTAACTTTTGGACCAAAGCTCAGATTCGAAAAACAAACGTATATTAGTAGTGTCCTGAGTCGGGAATGCTAAAAAACCAACACATTTTGTGATCTGATGTTTCCCTGGGGAGTTACACCCAAGTATATCTTAGAATTTGCAGAAAATCTCAATTGAACCAGAACGTGTAACTTTTGAACCAAAGCTGAGATTCGAAAAACAAACGTATATTAGTAGTGTCCTGAGTCGGGAATGCTAAAAAACCAACCCATTTTGTGATCTGATGTTTCCCTGGGGAGTTACACCCAAGTATATCTTAGAATTTGCAGAAAATCTCAATTGAACCAGAACGTGTAACTTTTGAACCAAAGCTCAGATCCGAAAAACAAACTTTTATTAATAGTGTCCTGAGTCGGGAATGCTAAAAAACCAACCCATTTTGTGATCTGATGTTTCCCTGGGGAGTTACACCCAAGTATATCTTAGAATTTGCAGAAAAACTCAATTGAACCAGAACGTGTAACTTTTGAACCAAAGCTCAGATTCGAAAAACATACGTATATTAGTAGTGTCCTGATTCGGGAATGCTAAAAAACCAACCCATTTTGTGATCTGATGTTTCCCTGGGGAGTTACACCCAAGTATATCTTAGAATTTGCAGAAAAACTCAATTGAACCAGAACGTGTAACTTTTCAACCAAAGCTCAGATCCGAAAAACAAACGTATATTAGTAGTGTCCTGAGTCGGGAATGCTAAAAAACCAACCCATTTTGTGATCTGATGTTTCCCTGGGGAGTTACACCCAAGTATATCTTAGAATTTGCAGAAAAACTCAATTGAACCAGAACGTGTAACTTTTGAACCAAAGCTGAGATTCGAAAAACAAACGTATATTAGTAGTGTCCTGAGTCGGGAATGCTAAAAAACCAACCCATTTTGTGATCTGATGTTTCCCTGGGGAGTTACACCCAAGTATATCTTAGAATTTGCAGAAAAACTCAATTGAACCAGAACGTGTAACTTTTGAACCAAAGCTCAGATTCGAAAAACATACGTATATTAGTAGTGTCCTGATTCGGGAATGCTAAAAACCCAACCCATTTTGTGATCTGATGTTTCCCTGGGGAGTTACACCCAAGTATATCTTAGAATTTGCAGAAAATCTCAATTGAACCAGAACGTGTAACTTTTGAACCAAAGCTCAGATCCGAAAAACAAACATATATTAGTAGTGTTCTGAGTCGGGAATGCTAAAAAACCAACCCATTTTGTGATCTGATGTTTCCCTGGGGAGTTACACCCAAGTATATCTTAGAATTTGCAGGAAAACTCAATTGAACCAGAACGTGTAACTTTTGAACCAAAGCTCAGATTCGAAAAACAAACGTATATTAGTAGTGTCCTGAGTCGGGAATGCTAAAAAAACCAACCCATTTTGTGATCTGATGTTTCCCTGGGGAGTTACACCCAAGTATATCTTAGAATTTGCAGAAAATCTCAATTGAACCAGAACGTGTAACTTTTGAACCAAAGCTCAGATTCGAAAAACAAGCGTATATTAGTAGTGTCCTGAGTCGGGAATGCTAAAAAACCAACCCATTTTGTGATCTGATGTTTCCCTGGGGAGTTACACCCAAGTATATCTTAGAATTTGCAGAAAAACTCAATTGAACCAGAACGTGTAACTTTTGAACCAAAGCTCAGATTCGAAAAACAAACATATATTAGTAGTGTCCTGAGTCGGGAATGCTAAAAAACCAACCGATTTTGTGATCTGATGTTTCCCTGGGGAGTTACACCCAAGTATATCTTAGAATTTGCAGAAAAACTCAATTGAACCAGAACGTGTAACTTTTGAACCAAAGCTGAGATTCGAAAAACAAACGTATATTAGTAGTGTCCTGAGTCGGGAATGCTAAAAAACCAACCGATTTTGTGATCTGATGTTTCCCTGGGGAGTTACACCCAAGTATATCTTAGAATTTGCAGAAAAACTCAATTGAACCAGAACGTGTAACTTTTGAACCAAAGCTCAGATTCGAAAAACATACGTATATTAGTAGTGTCCTGATTCGGGAATGCTAAAAACCCAACCCATTTTGTGATCTGATGTTTCCCTGGGGAGTTACACCCAAGTATATCTTAGAATTTGCAGAAAATCTCAATTGAACCAGAACGTGTAACTTTTGAACCAAAGCTCAGATTCGAAAAACAAACATATATTAGTAGTGTCCTGAGTCGGGAATGCTAAAAAACCAACCGATTTTGTGATCTGATGTTTCCCTGGGGAGTTACACCCAAGTATATCTTAGAATTTGCAGAAAAACTCAATTGAACCAGAACGTGTAACTTTTGAACCAAAGCTGAGATTCGAAAAACAAACGTATATTAGTAGTGTCCTGAGTCGGGAATGCTAAAAAACCAACCCATTTTGTGATCTGATGTTTCCCTGGGGAGTTACACCCAAGTATATCTTAGAATTTGCAGAAAAACTCAATTGAACCAGAACGTGTAACTTTTGAACCAAAGCTCAGATTCGAAAAACATACGTATATTAGTAGTGTCCTGAGTCGGGAATGCTAAAAAACCAACCCATTTTGTGATCTAATGTTTCCCTGGGGAGTTACACCCAAGTATATCTTAGAATTTGCAGAAAATCTCAATTGAACCAGAACGTGTAACTTTTGGACCAAAGCTCAGATTCGAAAAACAAACGTATATTAGTAGTGTCCTGAGTCGGGAATGCTAAAAAACCAACACATTTTGTGATCTGATGTTTCCCTGGGGAGTTACACCCAAGTATATCTTAGAATTTGCAGAAAATCTCAATTGAACCAGAACGTGTAACTTTTGAACCAAAGCTGAGATTCGAAAAACAAACGTATATTAGTAGTGTCCTGAGTCGGGAATGCTAAAAAACCAACCCATTTTGTGATCTGATGTTTCCCTGGGGAGTTACACCCAAGTATATCTTAGAATTTGCAGAAAATCTCAATTGAACCAGAACGTGTAACTTTTGAACCAAAGCTCAGATCCGAAAAACAAACTTTTATTAATAGTGTCCTGAGTCGGGAATGCTAAAAAACCAACCCATTTTGTGATCTGATGTTTCCCTGGGGAGTTACACCCAAGTATATCTTAGAATTTGCAGAAAAACTCAATTGAACCAGAACGTGTAACTTTTGAACCAAAGCTCAGATTCGAAAAACATACGTATATTAGTAGTGTCCTGATTCGGGAATGCTAAAAAACCAACCCATTTTGTGATCTGATGTTTCCCTGGGGAGTTACACCCAAGTATATCTTAGAATTTGCAGAAAAACTCAATTGAACCAGAACGTGTAACTTTTCAACCAAAGCTCAGATCCGAAAAACAAACGTATATTAGTAGTGTCCTGAGTCGGGAATGCTAAAAAACCAACCCATTTTGTGATCTGATGTTTCCCTGGGGAGTTACACCCAAGTATATCTTAGAATTTGCAGAAAAACTCAATTGAACCAGAACGTGTAACTTTTGAACCAAAGCTGAGATTCGAAAAACAAACGTATATTAGTAGTGTCCTGAGTCGGGAATGCTAAAAAACCAACCCATTTTGTGATCTGATGTTTCCCTGGGGAGTTACACCCAAGTATATCTTAGAATTTGCAGAAAAACTCAATTGAACCAGAACGTGTAACTTTTGAACCAAAGCTCAGATTCGAAAAACATACGTATATTAGTAGTGTCCTGATTCGGGAATGCTAAAAACCCAACCCATTTTGTGATCTGATGTTTCCCTGGGGAGTTACACCCAAGTATATCTTAGAATTTGCAGAAAATCTCAATTGAACCAGAACGTGTAACTTTTGAACCAAAGCTCAGATCCGAAAAACAAACATATATTAGTAGTGTTCTGAGTCGGGAATGCTAAAAAACCAACCCATTTTGTGATCTGATGTTTCCCTGGGGAGTTACACCCAAGTATATCTTAGAATTTGCAGGAAAACTCAATTGAACCAGAACGTGTAACTTTTGAACCAAAGCTCAGATTCGAAAAACAAACGTATATTAGTAGTGTCCTGAGTCGGGAATGCTAAAAAAACCAACCCATTTTGTGATCTGATGTTTCCCTGGGGAGTTACACCCAAGTATATCTTAGAATTTGCAGAAAATCTCAATTGAACCAGAACGTGTAACTTTTGAACCAAAGCTCAGATTCGAAAAACAAGCGTATATTAGTAGTGTCCTGAGTCGGGAATGCTAAAAAACCAACCCATTTTGTGATCTGATGTTTCCCTGGGGAGTTACACCCAAGTATATCTTAGAATTTGCAGAAAAACTCAATTGAACCAGAACGTGTAACTTTTGAACCAAAGCTCAGATTCGAAAAACAAACATATATTAGTAGTGTCCTGAGTCGGGAATGCTAAAAAACCAACCGATTTTGTGATCTGATGTTTCCCTGGGGAGTTACACCCAAGTATATCTTAGAATTTGCAGAAAAACTCAATTGAACCAGAACGTGTAACTTTTGAACCAAAGCTGAGATTCGAAAAACAAACGTATATTAGTAGTGTCCTGAGTCGGGAATGCTAAAAAACCAACCGATTTTGTGATCTGATGTTTCCCTGGGGAGTTACACCCAAGTATATCTTAGAATTTGCAGAAAAACTCAATTGAACCAGAACGTGTAACTTTTGAACCAAAGCTCAGATTCGAAAAACATACGTATATTAGTAGTGTCCTGATTCGGGAATGCTAAAAACCCAACCCATTTTGTGATCTGATGTTTCCCTGGGGAGTTACACCCAAGTATATCTTAGAATTTGCAGAAAATCTCAATTGAACCAGAACGTGTAACTTTTGAACCAAAGCTCAGATCCGAAAAACAAACATATATTAGTAGTGTTCTGAGTCGGGAATGCTAAAAAACCAACCCATTTTGTGATCTGATGTTTCCCTGGGGAGTTACACCCAAGTATATCTTAGAATTTGCAGGAAAACTCAATTGAACCAGAACGTGTAACTTTTGAACCAAAGCTCAGATTCGAAAAACAAACGTATATTAGTAGTGTCCTGAGTCGGGAATGCTAAAAAAACCAACCCATTTTGTGATCTGATGTTTCCCTGGGGAGTTACACCCAAGTATATCTTAGAATTTGCAGAAAATCTCAATTGAACCAGAACGTGTAACTTTTGAACCAAAGCTCAGATTCGAAAAACAAGCGTATATTAGTAGTGTCCTGAGTCGGGAATGCTAAAAAACCAACCGATTTTGTGATCTGATGTTTCCCTGGGGAGTTACACCCAAGTATATCTTAGAATTTGCAGAAAAACTCAATTGAACCAGAACGTGTAACTTTTGAACCAAAGCTCAGATTCGAAAAACATACGTATATTAGTAGTGTCCTGATTCGGGAATGCTAAAAACCCAACCCATTTTGTGATCTGATGTTTCCCTGGGGAGTTACACCCAAGTATATCTTAGAATTTGCAGAAAATCTCAATTGAACCAGAACGTGTAACTTTTGAACCAAAGCTCAGATCCGAAAAACAAACATATATTAGTAGTGTTCTGAGTCGGGAATGCTAAAAAACCAACCCATTTTGTGATCTGATGTTTCCCTGGGGAGTTACACCCAAGTATATCTTAGAATTTGCAGGAAAACTCAATTGAACCAGAACGTGTAACTTTTGAACCAAAGCTCAGATTCGAAAAACAAACGTATATTAGTAGTGTCCTGAGTCGGGAATGCTAAAAAAACCAACCCATTTTGTGATCTGATGTTTCCCTGGGGAGTTACACCCAAGTATATCTTAGAATTTGCAGAAAATCTCAATTGAACCAGAACGTGTAACTTTTGAACCAAAGCTCAGATTCGAAAAACAAGTGTATATTAGTAGTGGCCTGAGTCGGGAATGCTAAAAAACCAACCCATTTTGTGATCTGATGTTTCCCTGGGGAGTTACACCCAAGTATATCTTAGAATTTGCAGAAAAACTCAATTGAACCAGAACGTGTAACTTTTGAACCAAAGCTCAGATTCGAAAAACAAACATATATTAGTAGTGTCCTGAGTCGGGAATGCTAAAAAACCAACCCATTTTGTGATCTGATGTTTCCCTGGGGAGTTACACCCAAGTATATCTTAGAATTTGCAGAAAAACTCAATTGAACCAGAACGTGTAACTTTTCAACCAAAGCTCAGATCCGAAAAACAAACGTATATTAGTAGTGTCCTGAGTCGGGAATGCTAAAAAACCAACCCATTTTGTGATCTGATGTTTCCCTGGGGAGTTACACCCAAGTATATCTTAGAATTTGCAGAAAATCTCAATTGAACCAGAACGTGTAACTTTTCAACCAAAGCTCAGATTCGAAAAACAAACGTATATTAGTAGTGTCCTGAGTCGGGAATGCTAAAAAACCAACCCATTTTGTGATCTGATGTTTCCCTGGGAGTTACACCCAAGTATATCTTAGAATTTGCAGAAAAACTCAATTGAACCAGAACGTGTAACTTTTGAACCAAAGCTGAGATTCGAAAAACAAACGTATATTAGTAGTGTCCTGAGTCGGGAATGCTAAAAAACCAACCGATTTTGTGATCTGATGTTTCCCTGGGGAGTTACACCCAAGTATATCTTAGAATTTGCAGAAAAACTCAATTGAACCAGAACGTGTAACTTTTGAACCAAAGCTCAGATTCGAAAAACATACGTATATTAGTAGTGTCCTGATTCGGGAATGCTAAAAACCCAACCCATTTTGTGATCTGATGTTTCCCTGGGGAGTTACACCCAAGTATATCTTAGAATTTGCAGAAAAACTCAATTGAACCAGAACGTGTAACTTTTCAACCAAAGCTCAGATCCGAAAAACAAATGTATATTAGTAGTGTCCTGAGTCGGGAATGCTAAAAAACCAACCCATTTTGTGATCTAATGTTTCCCTGGGGAGTTACACCCAAGTATATCTTAGAATTTGCAGAAAAACTCAATTGAACCAGAACGTGTAACTTTTGAACCAAAGCTCAGATTCGAAAAACAAACGTATATTAGTAGTGTTCTGAGTCGGGAATGCTAAAAAACCAACCCATTTTGTGATCTGATGTTTCCCTGGGGAGTTACACCCAAGTATATCTTAGAATTTGCAGGAAAACTCAATTGAACCAGAACGTGTAACTTTTGAACCAAAGCTCAGATTCGAAAAACAAACGTATATTAGTAGTGTCCTGAGTCGGGAATGCTAAAAAAACCAACCCATTTTGTGATCTGATGTTTCCCTGGGGAGTTACACCCAAGTATATCTTAGAATTTGCAGAAAATCTCAATTGAACCAGAACGTGTAACTTTTGAACCAAAGCTCAGATTCGAAAAACAAGCGTATATTAGTAGTGTCCTGAGTCGGGAATGCTAAAAAACCAACCCATTTTGTGATCTGATGTTTCCCTGGGGAGTTACACCCAAGTATATCTTAGAATTTGCAGAAAAACTCAATTGAACCAGAACGTGTAACTTTTGAACCAAAGCTCAGATTCGAAAAACAAACATATATTAGTAGTGTCCTGAGTCGGGAATGCTAAAAAACCAACCCATTTTGTGATCTGATGTTTCCCTGGGGAGTTACACCCAAGTATATCTTAGAATTTGCAGAAAATCTCAATTGAACCAAAACGTGTAACTTTTGAACCAAAGCTCAGATTCGAAAAACAAACGTATATTAGTAGTGTCCTGAGTGGGGAATGCTAAAAAACCAACCCATTTTGTGATCTGATGTTTCCCTGGGGAGTTACACCCAAGTATATCTTAGAATTTGCAGAAAAACTCAATTGAACCAGAACGTGTAACTTTTCAACCAAAGCTCAGATCCGAAAAACAAACGTATATTAGTAGTGTCCTGAGTCGGGAATGCTAAAAAACCAACCCATTTTGTGATCTGATGTTTCCCTGGGGAGTTACACCCAAGTATATCTTAGAATTTGCAGAAAATCTCAATTGAACCAGAACGTGTAACTTTTGGACCAAAGCTCAGATTCGAAAAACAAACGTATATTAGTAGTGTCCTGAGTCGGGAATGCTAAAAACCCAACCCATTTTGTGATCTGATGTTTCCCTGGGGAGTTACACCCAAGTATATTTTAGAATTTGCAGAAAATCTCAATTGAACCAGAACATGTAACTTTTGAACCAAAGCTGAGATTTGAAAAACAAACGTATATTAGTAGTGTCCTGAGTCGGGAATGCTAAAAAACCAACCCATTTTGTGATCTGATGTTTCCCTGGGGAGTTACACCCAAGTATATCTTAGAATTTGCAGAAAATCTCAATTGAACCAGAACGTGTAACTTTTGAACCAAAGCTCAGATCCGAAAAACAAACTTTTATTAATAGTGTCCTGAGTCGGGAATGCTAAAAAACCAACCCATTTTGTGATCTGATGTTTCCCTGGGGAGTTACACCCAAGTATATCTTAGAATTTGCAGAAAAACTCAATTGAACCAGAACGTGTAACTTTTGGACCAAAACTCAGATTCGAAAAACAAACGTATATTAGTAGTGTCCTGAGTCGGGAATGCTAAAAACCCAACCCATTTTGTGATCTGATGTTTCCCTGGGGAGTTACACCCAAGTATATTTTAGAATTTGCAGAAAATCTCAATTGAACCAGAACATGTAACTTTTGAACCAAAGCTGAGATTTGAAAAACAAACGTATATTAGTAGTGTCCTGAGTCGGGAATGCTAAAAAACCAACCCATTTTGTGATCTGATGTTTCCCTGGGGAGTTACACCCAAGTATATCTTAGAATTTGCAGAAAATCTCAATTGAACCAGAACGTGTAACTTTTGAACCAAAGCTCAGATCCGAAAAACAAACTTTTATTAATAGTGTCCTGAGTCGGGAATGCTAAAAAACCAACCCATTTTGTGATCTGATGTTTCCCTGGGGAGTTACACCCAAGTATATCTTAGAATTATTTGCAGAAAAACTCAATTGAACCAGAACGTGTAACTTTTGAACCAAAGCTGAGATTCGAAAAACAAACGTATATTAGTAGTGTCCTGAGTCGGGAATGCTAAAAAAACCAACCCATTTTGTGATCTGATGTTTCCCTGGGGAGTTACACCCAAGTATATCTTAGAATTTGCAGAAAAACTCAATTGAACCAGAACGTGTAACTTTTGAACCAAAGCTCAGATTCGAAAAACATACGTATATTAGTAGTGTCCTGAGTCGGGAATGCTAAAAACCAACCCATTTTGTGATCTAATGTTTCCCTGGGGAGTTACACCCAAGTATATCTTAGAATTTGCAGAAAATCTCAATTGAACCAGAACGTGTAACTTTTGGACCAAAGCTCAGATTCGAAAAACAAACGTATATTAGTAGTGTCCTGAGTCGGGAATGCTAAAAAACCAACACATTTTGTGATCTGATGTTTCCCTGGGGAGTTACACCCAAGTATATCTTAGAATTTGCAGAAATCTCAATTGAACCAGAACGTGTAACTTTTGAACCAAAGCTGAGATTCGAAAAACAAACGTATATTAGTAGTGTCCTGAGTCGGGAATGCTAAAAAACCAACCCATTTTGTGATCTGATGTTTCCCTGGGGAGTTACACCCAAGTATATCTTAGAATTTGCAGAAAATCTCAATTGAACCAGAACGTGTAACTTTTGAACCAAAGCTCAGATCCGAAAAACAAACTTTATTAATAGTGTCCTGAGTCGGGAATGCTAAAAAACCAACCCATTTTGTGATCTGATGTTTCCCTGGGGAGTTACACCCAAGTATATCTTAGAATTTGCAGAAAAACTCAATTGAACCAGAACGTGTAACTTTTGAACCAAAGCTCAGATTCGAAAAACATACGTATATTAGTAGTGTCCTGATTCGGGAATGCTAAAAAACCAACCCATTTTGTGATCTGATGTTTCCCTGGGGAGTTACACCCAAGTATATCTTAGAATTTGCAGAAAAACTCAATTGAACCAGAACGTGTAACTTTTCAACCAAAGCTCAGATCCGAAAAACAAACGTATATTAGTAGTGTCCTGAGTCGGGAATGCTAAAAAACCAACCCATTTTGTGATCTGATGTTTCCCTGGGGAGTTACACCCAAGTATATCTTAGAATTGCAGAAAAACTCAATTGAACCAGAACGTGTAACTTTTGAACCAAAGCTGAGATTCGAAAAACAAACGTATATTAGTAGTGTCCTGAGTCGGGAATGCTAAAAAACCAACCGATTTTGTGATCTGATGTTTCCCTGGGGAGTTACACAAAAGTATATCTTAGAATTTGCAGAAAAACTCAATTGAACCAGAACGTGTAACTTTTGAACCAAAGCTCAGATTCGAAAAACATACGTATATTAGTAGTGTCCTGATTCGGGAATGCTAAAAACCCAACCCATTTTGTGATCTGATGTTTCCCTGGGGAGTTACACCCAAGTATATCTTAGAATTTGCAGAAAATCTCAATTGAACCAGAACGTGTAACTTTTGAACCAAAGCTGAGATTCGAAAAACAAACGTATATTAGTAGTGTCCTGAGTCGGGAATGCTAAAAAACCAACCCATTTTGTGATCTGATGTTTCCCTGGGGAGTTACACCCAAGTATATCTTAGAATTTGCAGAAAATCTCAATTGAACCAGAACGTGTAACTTTTGAACCAAAGCTCAGATCCGAAAAACAAACTTTTATTAATAGTGTCCTGAGTCGGGAATGCTAAAAAACCAACCCATTTTGTGATCTGATGTTTCCCTGGGGAGTTACACCCAAGTATATCTTAGAATTTGCAGAAAAACTCAATTGAACCAGAACGTGTAACTTTTGAACCAAAGCTCAGATTCGAAAAACATACGTATATTAGTAGTGTCCTGATTCGGGAATGCTAAAAAACCAACCCATTTTGTGATCTGATGTTTCCCTGGGGAGTTACACCCAAGTATATCTTAGAATTTGCAGAAAAACTCAATTGAACCAGAACGTGTAACTTTTCAACCAAAGCTCAGATCCGAAAAACAAACGTATATTAGTAGTGTCCTGAGTCGGGAATGCTAAAAAACCAACCCATTTTGTGATCTGATGTTTCCCTGGGGAGTTACACCCAAGTATATCTTAGAATTTGCAGAAAAACTCAATTGAACCAGAACGTGTAACTTTTGAACCAAAGCTGAGATTCGAAAAACAAACGTATATTAGTAGTGTCCTGAGTCGGGAATGCTAAAAAACCAACCGATTTTGTGATCTGATGTTTCCCTGGGGAGTTACACAAAAGTATATCTTAGAATTTGCAGAAAAACTCAATTGAACCAGAACGTGTAACTTTTGAACCAAAGCTCAGATTCGAAAAACATACGTATATTAGTAGTGTCCTGATTCGGGAATGCTAAAAACCCAACCCATTTTGTGATCTGATGTTTCCCTGGGGAGTTACACCCAAGTATATCTTAGAATTTGCAGAAAATCTCAATTGAACCAGAACGTGTAACTTTTGAACCAAAGCTCAGATCCGAAAAACAAACATATATTAGTAGTGTTCTGAGTCGGGAATGCTAAAAAACCAACCCATTTTGTGATCTGATGTTTCCCTGGGGAGTTACACCCAAGTATATCTTAGAATTTGCAGGAAAACTCAATTGAACCAGAACGTGTAACTTTTGAACCAAAGCTCAGATTCGAAAAACAAACGTATATTAGTAGTGTCCTGAGTCGGGAATGCTAAAAAAAACCAACCCATTTTGTGATCTGATGTTTCCCTGGGGAGTTACACCCAAGTATATCTTAGAATTTGCAGAAAATCTCAATTGAACCAGAACGTGTAACTTTTGAACCAAAGCTCAGATTCGAAAAACAAGCGTATATTAGTAGTGTCCTGAGTCGGGAATGCTAAAAAACCAACCCATTTTGTGATCTGATGTTTCCCTGGGGAGTTACACCCAAGTATATCTTAGAATTTGCCAGAAAAACTCAATTGAACCAGAACGTGTAACTTTTGAACCAAAGCTCAGATTCGAAAAACAAACATATATTAGTAGTGTCCTGAGTCGGGAATGCTAAAAAACCAACCCATTTTGTGATCTGATGTTTCCCTGGGGAGTTACACCCAAGTATATCTTAGAATTTGCAGAAAACTCAATTGAACCAGAACGTGTAACTTTTCAACCAAAGCTCAGATCCGAAAAACAAATGTATATTAGTAGTGTCCTGAGTCGGGAATGCTAAAAAACCAACCCATTTTGTGATCTGATGTTTCCCTGGGGAGTTACACCCAAGTATATCTTAGAATTTGCAGAAATCTCAATTGAACCAGAACGTGTAACTTTCAACCAAAGCTCAGATTCGAAAAACAAACGTATATTAGTAGTGTCCTGAGTCGGGAATGCTAAAAAAACCAACCCATTTTGTGATCTGATGTTTCCCTGGGGAGTTACACCCAAGTATATCTTAGAATTTGCAGAAAATCTCAATTGAACCAGAACGTGTAACTTTTGAACCAAAGCTCAGATTCGAAAAACAAGCGTATATTAGTAGTGTCCTGAGTCGGGAATGCTAAAAAACCAACCCATTTTGTGATCTGATGTTTCCCTGGGGAGTTACACCCAAGTATATCTTAGAATTTGCAGAAAAACTCAATTGAACCAGAACGTGTAACTTTTGAACCAAAGCTCAGATTCGAAAAACAAACATATATTAGTAGTGTCCTGAGTCGGGAATGCTAAAAAACCAACCCATTTTGTGATCTGATGTTTCCCTGGGGAGTTACACCCAAGTATATCTTAGAATTTGCAGAAAAACTCAATTGAACCAGAACGTGTAACTTTTCAACCAAAGCTCAGATCCGAAAAACAAACGTATATTAGTAGTGTCCTGAGTCGGGAATGCTAAAAACCAACCCATTTTGTGATCTGATGTTTCCCTGGGGAGTTACACCCAAGTATATCTTAGAATTTGCAGAAAATCTCAATTGAACCAGAACGTGTAACTTTTCAACCAAAGCTCAGATTCGAAAAACAAACGTATATTAGTAGTGTCCTGAGTCGGGAATGCTAAAAAACCAACCGATTTTGTGATCTGATGTTTCCCTGGGGAGTTACACCCAAGTATATCTTAGAATTTGCAGAAAAACTCAATTGAACCAGAACGTGTAACTTTTGAACCAAAGCTCAGATTCGAAAAACATACGTATATTAGTAGTGTCCTGATTCGGGAATGCTAAAAACCCAACCCATTTTGTGATCTGATGTTTCCCTGGGGAGTTACACCCAAGTATATCTTAGAATTTGCAGAAAAACTCAATTGAACCAGAACGTGTAACTTTTCAACCAAAGCTCAGATCCGAAAAACAAACGTATATTAGTAGTGTCCTGAGTCGGGAATGCTAAAAAACCAACCCATTTTGTGATCTAATGTTTCCCTGGGGAGTTACACCCAAGTATATCTTAGAATTTGCAGAAAAAACTCAATTGAACCAGAACGTGTAACTTTTGAACCAAAGCTCAGATTCGAAAAACAAACATATATTAGTAGTGTTCTGAGTCGGGAATGCTAAAAAACCAACCCATTTTGTGATCTGATGTTTTCCCTGGGGAGTTACACCCAAGTATATCTTAGAATTTGCAGGAAAACTCAATTGAACCAGAACGTGTAACTTTGAACCAAAGCTCAGATTCGAAAAACAAACGTATATTAGTAGTGTCCTGATTCGGGAATGCTAAAAAAACCAACCCATTTTGTGATCTGATGTTTCCCTGGGGAGTTACACCCAAGTATATCTTAGAATTTGCAGAAAAACTCAATTGAACCAGAACGTGTAACTTTTCAACCAAAGCTCAGATCCGAAAAACAAACGTATATTAAGTAGTGTCCTGAGTCGGGAATGCTAAAAAACCAACCCATTTTGTGATCTGATGTTTCCCTGGGGAGTTACACCCAAGTATATCTTAGAATTTGCAGAAAATCTCAATTGAACCAGAACGTGTAACTTTTGGACCAAAGCTCAGATTCGAAAAACAAACGTATATTAGTAGTGTCCTGAGTCGGGAATGCTAAAAACCCAACCCATTTTGTGATCTGATGTTTCCCTGGGGAGTTACACCCAAGTATATTTTAGAATTTGCAGAAAATCTCAATTGAACCAGAACATGTAACTTTTGAACCAAAGCTGAGATTTGAAAAACAAACGTATATTAGTAGTGTCCTGAGTCGGGAATGCTAAAAAACCAACCCATTTTGTGATCTGATGTTTCCCTGGGGAGTTACACCCAAGTATATCTTAGAATTTGCAGAAAATCTCAATTGAACCAGAACGTGTAACTTTTGAACCAAAGCTCAGATCCGAAAAACAAACTTTTATTAATAGTGTCCTGAGTCGGGAATGCTAAAAAACCAACCCATTTTGTGATCTGATTGTTTCCCTGGGGAGTTACACCCAAGTATATCTTAGAATTTGCAGAAAAACTCAATTGAACCAGAACGTGTAACTTTTGGACCAAAGCTCAGATTCGAAAAACAAACGTATATTAGTAGTGTCCTGAGTCGGGAATGCTAAAAACCCAACCCATTTTGTGATCTGATGTTTCCCTGGGAGTTACACCCAAGTATATTTTAGAATTTGCAGAAAATCTCAATTGAACCAGAACATGTAACTTTTGAACCAAAGCTGAGATTTGAAAAACAAACGTATATTAGTAGTGTCCTGAGTCGGGAATGCTAAAAAACCAACCCATTTTGTGATCTGATGTTTCCCTGGGGAGTTACACCCAAGTATATCTTAGAATTTGCAGAAAATCTCAATTGAACCAGAACGTGTAACTTTTGAACCAAAGCTCAGATCCGAAAAACAAACTTTTATTAATAGTGTCCTGAGTCGGGAATGCTAAAAAACCAACCCATTTTGTGATCTGATGTTTCCCTGGGAGTTACACCCAAGTATATCTTAGAATTTGCAGAAAAACTCAATTGAACCAGAACGTGTAACTTTTGAACCAAAGCTGAGATTCGAAAAACAAACGTATATTAGTAGTGTCCTGAGTCGGGAATGCTAAAAAACCAACCCATTTTGTGATCTGATGTTTCCCTGGGGAGTTACACCCAAGTATATCTTAGAATTTGCAGAAAAACTCAATTGAACCAGAACGTGTAACTTTTGAACCAAAGCTCAGATTCGAAAAACATACGTATATTAGTAGTGTCCTGAGTCGGGAATGCTAAAAAACCAACCCATTTTGTGATCTAATGTTTCCCTGGGGAGTTACACCCAAGTATATCTTAGAATTTGCAGAAAATCTCAATTGAACCAGAACGTGTAACTTTTGGACCAAAGCTCAGATTCGAAAAACAAACGTATATTAGTAGTGTCCTGAGTCGGGAATGCTAAAAAACCAACACATTTTGTGATCTGATGTTTCCTGGGGAGTTACACCCAAGTATATCTTAGAATTTGCAGAAAATCTCAATTGAACCAGAACGTGTAACTTTTGAACCAAAGCTGAGATTCGAAAAACAAACGTATATTAGTAGTGTCCTGAGTCGGGAATGCTAAAAAACCAACCCATTTTGTGATCTGATGTTTCCCTGGGGAGTTACACCCAAGTATATCTTAGAATTTGCAGAAAATCTCAATTGAACCAGAACGTGTAACTTTTGAACCAAAGCTCAGATCCGAAAAACAAACTTTTATTAATAGTGTCCTGAGTCGGGAATGCTAAAAAACCACCCATTTTGTGATCTGATGTTTCCCTGGGGAGTTACACCCAAGTATATCTTAGAATTTGCAGAAAAACTCAATTGAACCAGAACGTGTAACTTTTGAACCAAAGCTCAGATTCGAAAAACATACGTATATTAGTAGTGTCCTGATTCGGGAATGCTAAAAAACCAACCCATTTTGTGATCTGATGTTTCCCTGGGGAGTTACACCCAAGTATATCTTAGAATTTGCAGAAAAACTCAATTGAACCAGAACGTGTAACTTTTCAACCAAAGCTCAGATCCGAAAAACAAACGTATATTAGTAGTGTCCTGAGTCGGGAATGCTAAAAAACCAACCCATTTTGTGATCTGATGTTTCCCTGGGGAGTTACACCCAAGTATATCTTAGAATTTGCAGAAAAACTCAATTGAACCAGAACGTGTAACTTTTGAACCAAAGCTGAGATTCGAAAAACAAACGTATATTAGTAGTGTCCTGAGTCGGGAATGCTAAAAAACCAACCGATTTTGTGATCTGATGTTTCCCTGGGGAGTTACACCCAAGTATATCTTAGAATTTGCAGAAAAACTCAATTGAACCAGAACGTGTAACTTTTGAACCAAAGCTCAGATTCGAAAAACATACGTATATTAGTAGTGTCCTGATTCGGGAATGCTAAAAACCCAACCCATTTTGTGATCTGATGTTTCCCTGGGGAGTTACACCCAAGTATATCTTAGAATTTGCAGAAAAATCTCAATTGAACCAGAACGTGTAACTTTTGAACCAAAGCTCAGATCCGAAAAACAAACATATATTAGTAGTGTTCTGAGTCGGGAATGCTAAAAAACCAACCCATTTTGTGATCTGATGTTTCCCTGGGGAGTTACACCCAAGTATATCTTAGAATTTGCAGGAAAACTCAATTGAACCAGAACGTGTAACTTTTGAACCAAAGCTCAGATTCGAAAAACAAACGTATATTAGTAGTGTCCTGAGTCGGGAATGCTAAAAAAACCAACCCATTTTGTGATCTGATGTTTCCCTGGGGAGTTACACCCAAGTATATCTTAGAATTTGCAGAAAATCTCAATTGAACCAGAACGTGTAACTTTTGAACCAAAGCTCAGATTCGAAAAACAAGCGTATATTAGTAGTGTCCTGAGTCGGGAATGCTAAAAAACCAACCCATTTTGTGATCTGATGTTTCCCTGGGGAGTTACACCCAAGTATATCTTAGAATTTGCAGAAAAACTCAATTGAAACCAGAACGTGTAACTTTTGAACCAAAGCTCAGATTCGAAAAACAAACATATATTAGTAGTGTCCTGAGTCGGGAATGCTAAAAAACCAACCGATTTTGTGATCTGATGTTTCCCTGGGGAGTTACACCCAAGTATATCTTAGAATTTGCAGAAAAACTCAATTGAACCAGAACGTGTAACTTTTGAACCAAAGCTGAGATTCGAAAACAAACGTATATTAGTAGTGTCCTGAGTCGGGAATGCTAAAAAACCAACCGATTTTGTGATCTGATGTTTCCCTGGGGAGTTACACAAAAGTATATCTTAGAATTTGCAGAAAACTCAATTGAACCAGAACGTGTAACTTTTGAACCAAAGCTCAGATTCGAAAAACATACGTATATTAGTAGTGTCCTGATTCGGGAATGCTAAAAACCCAACCCATTTTGTGATCTGATGTTTCCCTGGGGAGTTACACCCAAGTATATCTTAGAATTTGCAGAAAATCTCAATTGAACCAGAACGTGTAACTTTTGAACCAAAGCTCAGATCCGAAAAACAAACATATATTAGTAGTGTTCTGAGTCGGGAATGCTAAAAAACCAACCCATTTTGTGATCTGATGTTTCCCTGGGGAGTTACACCCAAGTATATCTTAGAATTTGCAGGAAAACTCAATTGAACCAGAACGTGTAACTTTTGAACCAAAGCTCAGATTCGAAAACAAACGTATATTAGTAGTGTCCTGAGTCGGGAATGCTAAAAAAACCAACCCATTTTGTGATCTGATGTTTCCCTGGGGAGTTACACCCAAGTATATCTTAGAATTTGCAGAAAATCTCAATTGAACCAGAACGTGTAACTTTTGAACCAAAGCTCAGATTCGAAAAACAAGCGTATATTAGTAGTGTCCTGAGTCGGGAATGCTAAAAAACCAACCCATTTTGTGATCTGATGTTTCCCTGGGGAGTTACACCCAAGTATATCTTAGAATTTGCAGAAAAACTCAATTGAACCAGAACGTGTAACTTTTGAACCAAAGCTCAGATTCGAAAAACAAACATATATTAGTAGTGTCCTGAGTCGGGAATGCTAAAAAACCAACCCATTTTGTGATCTGATGTTTCCCTGGGGGAGTTACACCCAAGTATATCTTAGAATTTGCAGAAAACTCAATTGAACCAGAACGTGTAACTTTTCAACCAAAGCTCAGATCCGAAAAACAAACGTATATTAGTAGTGTCCTGAGTCGGGAATGCTAAAAACCAACCCATTTTGTGATCTGATGTTTCCCTGGGGAGTTACACCCAAGTATATCTTAGAATTTGCAGAAAATCTCAATTGAACCAGAACGTGTAACTTTTCAACCAAAGCTCAGATTCGAAAAACAAACGTATATTAGTAGTGTCCTGAGTCGGGAATGCTAAAAAAACCAACCCATTTTGTGATCTGATGTTTCCCTGGGGAGTTACACCCAAGTATATCTTAGAATTTGCAGGAAAATTCCAATTGAACCAGAACGTGTAACTTTTGAACCAAAGCTCAGATTCGAAAAACAAGCGTATATTAGTAGTGTCCTGAGTCGGGAATGCTAAAAAACCAACCCATTTTGTGATCTGATGTTTCCCTGGGGAGTTACACCCAAGTATATCTTAGAATTTGCAGGAAAAACTCAATTGAACACAGAACGTGTAACTTTTCAACCAAAGCTCAGATCCGAAAAACAAACGTATATTAGTAGTGTCCTGAGTCGGGAATGCTAAAAAACCAACCCATTTTGTGATCTAATGTTTCCCTGGGGAGTTACACCCAAGTATATCTTAGAATTTGCAGAAAAACTCAATTGAACCAGAACGTGTAACTTTTGAACCAAAGCTCAGATTCGAAAAACAAACATATATTAGTAGTGTTCTGAGTCGGGAATGCTAAAAAACCAACCCATTTTGTGATCTGATGTTTCCCTGGGGAGTTACACCCAAGTATATTTTAGAATTTGCAGAAAACTCAATTGAACCAGAACGTGTAACTTTTGAACCAAAGCTCAGATTCGAAAAACAAACGTATATTAGTAGTGTCCTGAGTCGGGAATGCTAAAAAAACCAACCCATTTTGTGATCTGATGTTTCCCTGGGGAGTTACACCCAAGTATATCTTAGAATTTGCAGAAAATCTCAATTGAACCAGAACGTGTAACTTTTGAACCAAAGCTCAGATTCGAAAAACAAGCGTATATTAGTAGTGTCCTGAGTCGGGAATGCTAAAAAACCAACCCATTTTGTGATCTGATGTTTCCCTGGGGAGTTACACCCAAGTATATCTTAGAATTTGCAGAAAAACTCAATTGAACCAGAACGTGTAACTTTTGAACCAAAGCTCAGATTCGAAAAACAAACATATATTAGTAGTGTCCTGAGTCGGGAATGCTAAAAAACCAACCGATTTTGTGATCTGATGTTTCCCTGGGGAGTTACACCCAAGTATATCTTAGAATTTGCAGAAAAACTCAATTGAACCAGAACGTGTAACTTTTGAACCAAAGCTCAGATTCGAAAAACATACGTATATTAGTAGTGTCCTGATTCGGGAATGCTAAAAAACCAACCCATTTTGTGATCTGATGTTTCCCTGGGGAGTTACACCCAAGTATATCTTAGAATTTGCAGAAAAACTCAATTGAACCAGAACGTGTAACTTTTCAACCAAAGCTCAGATCCGAAAAACAAACGTATATTAGTAGTGTCCTGAGTCGGGAATGCTAAAAAACCAACCCATTTTGTGATCTGATGTTTCCCTGGGGAGTTACACCCAAGTATATCTTAGAATTTGCAGAAAAACTCAATTGAACCAGAACGTGTAACTTTTGAACCAAAGCTCAGATTCGAAAAACATACGTATATTAGTAGTGTCCTGAGTCGGGAATGCTAAAAAACCAACCCATTTTGTGATCTAATGTTTCCCTGGGGAGTTACACCCAAGTATATCTTAGAATTTGCAGAAAATCTCAATTGAACCAGAACGTGTAACTTTTGGACCAAAGCTCAGATTCGAAAAACAAACGTATATTAGTAGTGTCCTGAGTCGGGAATGCTAAAAACCAACACATTTTGTGATCTGATGTTTCCCTGGGAGTTACACCCAAGTATATCTTAGAATTTGCAGAAAATCTCAATTGAACCAGAACGTGTAACTTTTGAACCAAAGCTCAGATTCGAAAAACAAACGTATATATAGTAGTGTCCTGAGTCGGGAATGCTAAAAAACCAACACATTTTGTGATCTGATGTTTCCCTGGGGAGTTACACCCAAGTATATCTTAGAATTTGCAGAAAATCTCCATTGAACCAGAACGTGTAACTTTTGAACCAAAGCTCAGATCCGAAAAACAAACTTTTATTAATAGTGTCCTGAGTCGGGAATGCTAAAAAACCAACCCATTTTGTGATCTGATGTTTCCCTGGGGAGTTACACCCAAGTATATCTTAGAATTTGCAGAAAAACTCAATTGAACCAGAACGTGTAACTTTTGAACCAAAGCTCAGATTCGAAAAACATACGTATATTAGTAGTGTCCTGATTCGGGAATGCTAAAAAACCAACCCATTTTGTGATCTGATGTTTCCCTGGGGAGTTACACCCAAGTATATCTTAGAATTTGCAGAAAAACTCAATTGAACCAGAACGTGTAACTTTTCAACCAAAATACTCAGATCGCATGTGCGGGAAGTTACACCCAAGTATATTCTTTAAGAATTGCCCA